>NW_028123079.1:0-217997 GCF_965194805.1 Balaenoptera borealis
GTTGGACATTTTGATTGCTTCACTGTCTTGGCTATTGTGAATAAGGCTGCACTGCAACTTTTGCGGCCTGTGTCTTCTCGATTCTTGTCTTCTCAAGTGAGAGGTCCATTGGTGCGCCTGCTGGATTGAATGGTACCTCCATTTTTACTTTTAAACACAGCTCCTTTCTGTTCTCATTATTGGCTGTTACCCCTTTACGTCTCACCAGCAGGTAGAGGGTACACAGTTCCCTAAAACCCCTTCAGCATTTATTGTTTGTAGACTTTTTGCTCAAGGTCAGTCGACTGGTTGAAACTTTTTGTAGATTAGATTGCATGGGTCTAACACTCCCTGAGGTTGAGCTTTTATCCATTTTCCTTTTTTTTAAAAGAGCGTGAGTAAAACTTAACTCTTCCTACTCTCTTCTTGAAACATTTGCCTGTTTTGAATTGTTTTGTCCATTCCCTCCTTCAGCACAATTTTTTAGGGCAGGTGTCCTTTACAGCCCTGAGTCCTTGGGAATGTGAAGTGACCATTAGCTGTGAGTTTAAAGCTGTTCTTGCAGGAAACGGCCACAAGGTGGCAGCATTTCCCCTTTACCATATTTGGTTACTAGGGAAACAGAGCCTTAATGGAAGTGGTGTTCTAGGTTGTAAATTAGAATGGAATGTGCCAGGGAAAAGCCCTTTAAGTTTATGTCTCATTACTTCTTGTTCATATTTGTAGTTTACTTTTTATTTTTTTATCCCAGTAAATATGATTACAATGGTTTGTTTGTTCTAGGTGTGCAAGATGTGGTTCTTTCACACATATACATGTATCTATTCTTCCTCGCATCCTTTTCCCATGTAGGTTATGACACAATGTTGAGTAGTCTTCTCCTGGTCTTCCGTACGTCTTTGGTGGTTATATATTTCACATGGTTTGTATATCTCTGTTAACCCCAATGTGGCAATGTATCCAATCCTCATCCCTTTCTATTTGGTGAACCATAAGTTTTTTAATGAATCTGTGATTGCCTTTCTCTGTGGAAATATCTTCATTGGTATCAATTTTTAAGTAACTCTTAAAAGTGATATGATAGGATATGTGCCTTTTGCTTTCTCACTTACTACACGTGGCGTGATTACGTCTAGACTCATCTATGGTGCTTCAAATAGCATTGTTTCATTTTTTTCACTAGCGAATATTCCATCTGTACATGGAGGAGTTCTTCTTTGTCCATCCATCTGTTGCTGGACTTTTTGGTTACTTCCATATCTTGGCTATTGTAATGGTGTGCAATGCAGATTTGCCTGCCTGTGTCTTTCCAATTCTCTCTTCTTAGGTTATACGTCGAGGAGTGGGCCTGCTGGATCATATGGTAGCTCAATGTTTACCTTTTTAAGGCACCTCCATTCTGTTCTCATTCGTGGCCCTTTCCAAGTTACGTCCCCTTTGATGTTGAGGGTATGCATTTCTCCACAACACCTTCAGCATTTATTGTTTGTAGTTTTCTTGCTGATGGTTATTCTGACAAGTGTGAGCTGATACCTCTCTGTGGTTGAATTCGAATGTGCCACATAATCTGTTGAAATTGAGCTTTAAGGCATGTCCTTTTCTATTTTTCAAGCTGTGATTACCCCTTAGTTCTTCAAAGTGTTCTCTTTAAGTATGTGTCACAGTTTGAAATGTTTTGGCCTTTACCTCCCTCAAGCCATTTTGAGGGCCTGTTTCATTTACAGTTCTGCAGTACTTGTTCCTATGAAGTGACCATTAGCACAGGCTTTAAAGCTGCTTTTGCAGGTAACTGCCAGAGGGCGGCAGCCTTTCTATGTCCCCCACCCTGGTAACTAGGGAAAAGCCCTTGCGGCCTGTGGTGTTTCTCGGTTATAAATTAGAGTGGAGTGTGCCCGGACAAACCCACACAAGCTGATGTCTCCTTACTTTTGTTGGATTTTTACATTTAATTTTTATTTTTTATTGGAGTAATTTTCCACTGTGTACGTGGACCACTTCTACTTTGTGCATTCCTCGGTTGATGGACATGTTCAATGCTTCCAAGTGTTGGCTATGGTAAATATTGTTGGAGTGCAGGATTGCCAGGCTGTGACTTTTCGATTCTCATTTTCTCAGGTGATAGGCCCAGCAGTGGGTGTGATTGATTGACTGGTAGCACCGTGTTTCCCTTTGCAAAGCACCTTCTTTGTGTTTTCATTAGTGGCTCTTACCACGTCCCCCTTAGAATCGAGGGTACGCATTTCTCCACAATCGCTTCAGCATTTATTGTTTGCAGCATTTATGCTAATGGCCCTTCTGGCTGCTGTGAGCTGATAGGTTTTTGTAATTTGGGTTTGCATGTCTTTGAAAATTCGTAAAACTCATCATTTTTCTCCACCGTTTTCTTTTCTGTTAAAAAAAAGGAAACAATTGGGAGTACAATAGAACTCTTGAAATTGTGTTCTTGGAAGGTTGCCCTCTTTTGAAATTTTTGGTCGATTTTCCACCCCAGAATTTTTTTAGAAAGCAGGTGTCTTTTACCGAACTGCAAGTTTGGTGAATATTTAGTGACCTTTAGCAATGGGTTTAAAGCTGCTGTTGGAGGAAGTGGCCTCAAGCAGGAAGCTTATCTCCATTCCCATATCTGGGTACTAGGGCAGCAGAGCCTTTCTGGAAGTCGTGTTCCTAGTTTGTAAATTACATTGGAATGTGCATGGAGAAAGCCCCATAAGTTTATGTCTCATTATTTCTTCTTGGTTTTAAATTTTTTTTAAATTGGGGTAAAGCTTAGAATATTGTTTGTCCTAGGTGTACACCATCTGGTTCGTTTGTACATTATATATGTCTATTCAAGTACAGATCCTCTTCCCATGTAAAATGTTACTGAGGGTTCCGCAGACCTCCCTTGCTATATGGTTGGTCTTTTTGAGATATGTATATAATATGTGTTTGTATACGTATAGTAACACTAATCTTAATTTATCCATTCCCCCCACCTTTCCTTTTAGATGAGCATAGTTTGTTTTCTAAGTCTGTGAGTGTCTTTCTCTGTGGAAATATGTTCCTTTGTGTCAGTTATTAGATAACGCCTATAAGTGATATCATAGAATACAGGTCTTTTGCTTTCCGACGTACCTCATGTTTTGTGATTATCTCCAGACTCATTTGTGGTGCCTCAGAGAGCAGTGGTTCATTGTTTTCCATGGCTATTATTCCATTGTGTACATGGACCACTTCTTCTTTATCCATTTACCGGTTGTTGGACATTTTGATTGCTTCACTGTCTTGGCTATTGTGAATAAGGCTGCACTGCAACTTTTGCGGCCTGTGTCTTCTCGATTCTTGTCTTCTCAAGTGAGAGGTCCATTGGTGCGCCTGCTGGATTGAATGGTACCTCCATTTTTACTTTTAAACACAGCTCCTTTCTGTTCTCATTATTGGCTGTTACCCCTTTACGTCTCACCAGCAGGTAGAGGGTACACAGTTCCCTAAAACCCCTTCAGCATTTATTGTTTGTAGACTTTTTGCTCAAGGTCAGTCGACTGGTTGAAACTTTTTGTAGATTAGATTGCATGGGTCTAACACTCCCTGAGGTTGAGCTTTTATCCATTTTCCTTTTTTTTAAAAGAGCGTGAGTAAAACTTAACTCTTCCTACTCTCTTCTTGAAACATTTGCCTGTTTTGAATTGTTTTGTCCATTCCCTCCTTCAGCACAATTTTTTAGGGCAGGTGTCCTTTACAGCCCTGAGTCCTTGGGAATGTGAAGTGACCATTAGCTGTGAGTTTAAAGCTGTTCTTGCAGGAAACGGCCACAAGGTGGCAGCATTTCCCCTTTACCATATTTGGTTACTAGGGAAACAGAGCCTTAATGGAAGTGGTGTTCTAGGTTGTAAATTAGAATGGAATGTGCCAGGGAAAAGCCCTTTAAGTTTATGTCTCATTACTTCTTGTTCATATTTGTAGTTTACTTTTTATTTTTTTATCCCAGTAAATATGATTACAATGGTTTGTTTGTTCTAGGTGTGCAAGATGTGGTTCTTTCACACATATACATGTATCTATTCTTCCTCGCATCCTTTTCCCATGTAGGTTATGACACAATGTTGAGTAGTCTTCTCCTGGTCTTCCGTACGTCTTTGGTGGTTATATATTTCACATGGTTTGTATATCTCTGTTAACCCCAATGTGGCAATGTATCCAATCCTCATCCCTTTCTATTTGGTGAACCATAAGTTTTTTAATGAATCTGTGATTGCCTTTCTCTGTGGAAATATCTTCATTGGTATCAATTTTTAAGTAACTCTTAAAAGTGATATGATAGGATATGTGCCTTTTGCTTTCTCACTTACTACACGTGGCGTGATTACGTCTAGACTCATCTATGGTGCTTCAAATAGCATTGTTTCATTTTTTTCACTAGCGAATATTCCATCTGTACATGGAGGAGTTCTTCTTTGTCCATCCATCTGTTGCTGGACTTTTTGGTTACTTCCATATCTTGGCTATTGTAATGGTGTGCAATGCAGATTTGCCTGCCTGTGTCTTTCCAATTCTCTCTTCTTAGGTTATACGTCGAGGAGTGGGCCTGCTGGATCATATGGTAGCTCAATGTTTACCTTTTTAAGGCACCTCCATTCTGTTCTCATTCGTGGCCCTTTCCAAGTTACGTCCCCTTTGATGTTGAGGGTATGCATTTCTCCACAACACCTTCAGCATTTATTGTTTGTAGTTTTCTTGCTGATGGTTATTCTGACAAGTGTGAGCTGATACCTCTCTGTGGTTGAATTCGAATGTGCCACATAATCTGTTGAAATTGAGCTTTAAGGCATGTCCTTTTCTATTTTTCAAGCTGTGATTACCCCTTAGTTCTTCAAAGTGTTCTCTTTAAGTATGTGTCACAGTTTGAAATGTTTTGGCCTTTACCTCCCTCAAGCCATTTTGAGGGCCTGTTTCATTTACAGTTCTGCAGTACTTGTTCCTATGAAGTGACCATTAGCACAGGCTTTAAAGCTGCTTTTGCAGGTAACTGCCAGAGGGCGGCAGCCTTTCTATGTCCCCCACCCTGGTAACTAGGGAAAAGCCCTTGCGGCCTGTGGTGTTTCTCGGTTATAAATTAGAGTGGAGTGTGCCCGGACAAACCCACACAAGCTGATGTCTCCTTACTTTTGTTGGATTTTTACATTTAATTTTTATTTTTTATTGGAGTAATTTTCCACTGTGTACGTGGACCACTTCTACTTTGTGCATTCCTCGGTTGATGGACATGTTCAATGCTTCCAAGTGTTGGCTATGGTAAATATTGTTGGAGTGCAGGATTGCCAGGCTGTGACTTTTCGATTCTCATTTTCTCAGGTGATAGGCCCAGCAGTGGGTGTGATTGATTGACTGGTAGCACCGTGTTTCCCTTTGCAAAGCACCTTCTTTGTGTTTTCATTAGTGGCTCTTACCACGTCCCCCTTAGAATCGAGGGTACGCATTTCTCCACAATCGCTTCAGCATTTATTGTTTGCAGCATTTATGCTAATGGCCCTTCTGGCTGCTGTGAGCTGATAGGTTTTTGTAATTTGGGTTTGCATGTCTTTGAAAATTCGTAAAACTCATCATTTTTCTCCACCGTTTTCTTTTCTGTTAAAAAAAAGGAAACAATTGGGAGTACAATAGAACTCTTGAAATTGTGTTCTTGGAAGGTTGCCCTCTTTTGAAATTTTTGGTCGATTTTCCACCCCAGAATTTTTTTAGAAAGCAGGTGTCTTTTACCGAACTGCAAGTTTGGTGAATATTTAGTGACCTTTAGCAATGGGTTTAAAGCTGCTGTTGGAGGAAGTGGCCTCAAGCAGGAAGCTTATCTCCATTCCCATATCTGGGTACTAGGGCAGCAGAGCCTTTCTGGAAGTCGTGTTCCTAGTTTGTAAATTACATTGGAATGTGCATGGAGAAAGCCCCATAAGTTTATGTCTCATTATTTCTTCTTGGTTTTAAATTTTTTTTAAATTGGGGTAAAGCTTAGAATATTGTTTGTCCTAGGTGTACACCATCTGGTTCGTTTGTACATTATATATGTCTATTCAAGTACAGATCCTCTTCCCATGTAAAATGTTACTGAGGGTTCCGCAGACCTCCCTTGCTATATGGTTGGTCTTTTTGAGATATGTATATAATATGTGTTTGTATACGTATAGTAACACTAATCTTAATTTATACATTCCCCCCACCTTTCCTTTTAGATGAGCATAGTTTGTTTTCTAAGTCTGTGAGTGTCTTTCTCTGTGGAAATATGTTCCTTTGTGTCAGTTATTAGATAACGCCTATAAGTGATATCATAGAATACAGGTCTTTTGCTTTCCGACGTACCTCATGTTTTGTGATTATCTCCAGACTCATTTGTGGTGCCTCAGAGAGCAGTGGTTCATTGTTTTCCATGGCTATTATTCCATTGTGTACATGGACCACTTCTTCTTTATCCATTTACCGGTTGTTGGACATTTTGATTGCTTCACTGTCTTGGCTATTGTGAATAAGGCTGCACTGCAACTTTTGCGGCCTGTGTCTTCTCGATTCTTGTCTTCTCAAGTGAGAGGTCCATTGGTGCGCCTGCTGGATTGAATGGTACCTCCATTTTTACTTTTAAACACAGCTCCTTTCTGTTCTCATTATTGGCTGTTACCCCTTTACGTCTCACCAGCAGGTAGAGGGTACACAGTTCCCTAAAACCCCTTCAGCATTTATTGTTTGTAGACTTTTTGCTCAAGTTCAGTCGACTGGTTGAAACTTTTTGTAGATTAGATTGCATGGGTCTAACACTCCCTGAGGTTGAGCTTTTATCCATTTTCCTTTTTTTTAAAAGAGCGTGAGTAAAACTTAACTCTTCCTACTCTCTTCTTGAAACATTTGCCTGTTTTGAATTGTTTTGTCCATTCCCTCCTTCAGCACAATTTTTTAGGGCAGGTGTCCTTTACAGCCCTGAGTCCTTGGGAATGTGAAGTGACCATTAGCTGTGAGTTTAAAGCTGTTCTTGCAGGAAACGGCCACAAGGTGGCAGCATTTCCCCTTTACCATATTTGGTTACTAGGGAAACAGAGCCTTAATGGAAGTGGTGTTCTAGGTTGTAAATTAGAATGGAATGTGCCAGGGAAAAGCCCTTTAAGTTTATGTCTCATTACTTCTTGTTCATATTTGTAGTTTACTTTTTATTTTTTTATCCCAGTAAATATGATTACAATGGTTTGTTTGTTCTAGGTGTGCAAGATGTGGTTCTTTCACACATATACATGTATCTATTCTTCCTCGCATCCTTTTCCCATGTAGGTTATGACACAATGTTGAGTAGTCTTCTCCTGGTCTTCCGTACGTCTTTGGTGGTTATATATTTCACATGGTTTGTATATCTCTGTTAACCCCAATGTGGCAATGTATCCAATCCTCATCCCTTTCTATTTGGTGAACCATAAGTTTTTTAATGAATCTGTGATTGCCTTTCTCTGTGGAAATATCTTCATTGGTATCAATTTTTAAGTAACTCTTAAAAGTGATATGATAGGATATGTGCCTTTTGCTTTCTCACTTACTACACGTGGCGTGATTACGTCTAGACTCATCTATGGTGCTTCAAATAGCATTGTTTCATTTTTTTCACTAGCGAATATTCCATCTGTACATGGAGGAGTTCTTCTTTGTCCATCCATCTGTTGCTGGACTTTTTGGTTACTTCCATATCTTGGCTATTGTAATGGTGTGCAATGCAGATTTGCCTGCCTGTGTCTTTCCAATTCTCTCTTCTTAGGTTATACGTCGAGGAGTGGGCCTGCTGGATCATATGGTAGCTCAATGTTTACCTTTTTAAGGCACCTCCATTCTGTTCTCATTCGTGGCCCTTTCCAAGTTACGTCCCCTTTGATGTTGAGGGTATGCATTTCTCCACAACACCTTCAGCATTTATTGTTTGTAGTTTTCTTGCTGATGGTTATTCTGACAAGTGTGAGCTGATACCTCTCTGTGGTTGAATTCGAATGTGCCACATAATCTGTTGAAATTGAGCTTTAAGGCATGTCCTTTTCTATTTTTCAAGCTGTGATTACCCCTTAGTTCTTCAAAGTGTTCTCTTTAAGTATGTGTCACAGTTTGAAATGTTTTGGCCTTTACCTCCCTCAAGCCATTTTGAGGGCCTGTTTCATTTACAGTTCTGCAGTACTTGTTCCTATGAAGTGACCATTAGCACAGGCTTTAAAGCTGCTTTTGCAGGTAACTGCCAGAGGGCGGCAGCCTTTCTATGTCCCCCACCCTGGTAACTAGGGAAAAGCCCTTGCGGCCTGTGGTGTTTCTCGGTTATAAATTAGAGTGGAGTGTGCCCGGACAAACCCACACAAGCTGATGTCTCCTTACTTTTGTTGGATTTTTACATTTAATTTTTATTTTTTATTGGAGTAATTTTCCACTGTGTACGTGGACCACTTCTACTTTGTGCATTCCTCGGTTGATGGACATGTTCAATGCTTCCAAGTGTTGGCTATGGTAAATATTGTTGGAGTGCAGGATTGCCAGGCTGTGACTTTTCGATTCTCATTTTCTCAGGTGATAGGCCCAGCAGTGGGTGTGATTGATTGACTGGTAGCACCGTGTTTCCCTTTGCAAAGCACCTTCTTTGTGTTTTCATTAGTGGCTCTTACCACGTCCCCCTTAGAATCGAGGGTACGCATTTCTCCACAATCGCTTCAGCATTTATTGTTTGCAGCATTTATGCTAATGGCCCTTCTGGCTGCTGTGAGCTGATAGGTTTTTGTAATTTGGGTTTGCATGTCTTTGAAAATTCGTAAAACTCATCATTTTTCTCCACCGTTTTCTTTTCTGTTAAAAAAAAGGAAACAATTGGGAGTACAATAGAACTCTTGAAATTGTGTTCTTGGAAGGTTGCCCTCTTTTGAAATTTTTGGTCGATTTTCCACCCCAGAATTTTTTTAGAAAGCAGGTGTCTTTTACCGAACTGCAAGTTTGGTGAATATTTAGTGACCTTTAGCAATGGGTTTAAAGCTGCTGTTGGAGGAAGTGGCCTCAAGCAGGAAGCTTATCTCCATTCCCATATCTGGGTACTAGGGCAGCAGAGCCTTTCTGGAAGTCGTGTTCCTAGTTTGTAAATTACATTGGAATGTGCATGGAGAAAGCCCCATAAGTTTATGTCTCATTATTTCTTCTTGGTTTTAAATTTTTTTTAAATTGGGGTAAAGCTTAGAATATTGTTTGTCCTAGGTGTACACCATCTGGTTCGTTTGTACATTATATATGTCTATTCAAGTACAGATCCTCTTCCCATGTAAAATGTTACTGAGGGTTCCGCAGACCTCCCTTGCTATATGGTTGGTCTTTTTGAGATATGTATATAATATGTGTTTGTATACGTATAGTAACACTAATCTTAATTTATCCATTCCCCCCACCTTTCCTTTTAGATGAGCATAGTTTGTTTTCTAAGTCTGTGAGTGTCTTTCTCTGTGGAAATATGTTCCTTTGTGTCAGTTATTAGATAACGCCTATAAGTGATATCATAGAATACAGGTCTTTTGCTTTCCGACGTACCTCATGTTTTGTGATTATCTCCAGACTCATTTGTGGTGCCTCAGAGAGCAGTGGTTCATTGTTTTCCATGGCTATTATTCCATTGTGTACATGGACCACTTCTTCTTTATCCATTTACCGGTTGTTGGACATTTTGATTGCTTCACTGTCTTGGCTATTGTGAATAAGGCTGCACTGCAACTTTTGCGGCCTGTGTCTTCTCGATTCTTGTCTTCTCAAGTGAGAGGTCCATTGGTGCGCCTGCTGGATTGAATGGTACCTCCATTTTTACTTTTAAACACAGCTCCTTTCTGTTCTCATTATTGGCTGTTACCCCTTTACGTCTCACCAGCAGGTAGAGGGTACACAGTTCCCTAAAACCCCTTCAGCATTTATTGTTTGTAGACTTTTTGCTCAAGGTCAGTCGACTGGTTGAAACTTTTTGTAGATTAGATTGCATGGGTCTAACACTCCCTGAGGTTGAGCTTTTATCCATTTTCCTTTTTTTTAAAAGAGCGTGAGTAAAACTTAACTCTTCCTACTCTCTTCTTGAAACATTTGCCTGTTTTGAATTGTTTTGTCCATTCCCTCCTTCAGCACAATTTTTTAGGGCAGGTGTCCTTTACAGCCCTGAGTCCTTGGGAATGTGAAGTGACCATTAGCTGTGAGTTTAAAGCTGTTCTTGCAGGAAACGGCCACAAGGTGGCAGCATTTCCCCTTTACCATATTTGGTTACTAGGGAAACAGAGCCTTAATGGAAGTGGTGTTCTAGGTTGTAAATTAGAATGGAATGTGCCAGGGAAAAGCCCTTTAAGTTTATGTCTCATTACTTCTTGTTCATATTTGTAGTTTACTTTTTATTTTTTTATCCCAGTAAATATGATTACAATGGTTTGTTTGTTCTAGGTGTGCAAGATGTGGTTCTTTCACACATATACATGTATCTATTCTTCCTCGCATCCTTTTCCCATGTAGGTTATGACACAATGTTGAGTAGTCTTCTCCTGGTCTTCCGTACGTCTTTGGTGGTTATATATTTCACATGGTTTGTATATCTCTGTTAACCCCAATGTGGCAATGTATCCAATCCTCATCCCTTTCTATTTGGTGAACCATAAGTTTTTTAATGAATCTGTGATTGCCTTTCTCTGTGGAAATATCTTCATTGGTATCAATTTTTAAGTAACTCTTAAAAGTGATATGATAGGATATGTGCCTTTTGCTTTCTCACTTACTACACGTGGCGTGATTACGTCTAGACTCATCTATGGTGCTTCAAATAGCATTGTTTCATTTTTTTCACTAGCGAATATTCCATCTGTACATGGAGGAGTTCTTCTTTGTCCATCCATCTGTTGCTGGACTTTTTGGTTACTTCCATATCTTGGCTATTGTAATGGTGTGCAATGCAGATTTGCCTGCCTGTGTCTTTCCAATTCTCTCTTCTTAGGTTATACGTCGAGGAGTGGGCCTGCTGGATCATATGGTAGCTCAATGTTTACCTTTTTAAGGCACCTCCATTCTGTTCTCATTCGTGGCCCTTTCCAAGTTACGTCCCCTTTGATGTTGAGGGTATGCATTTCTCCACAACACCTTCAGCATTTATTGTTTGTAGTTTTCTTGCTGATGGTTATTCTGACAAGTGTGAGCTGATACCTCTCTGTGGTTGAATTCGAATGTGCCACATAATCTGTTGAAATTGAGCTTTAAGGCATGTCCTTTTCTATTTTTCAAGCTGTGATTACCCCTTAGTTCTTCAAAGTGTTCTCTTTAAGTATGTGTCACAGTTTGAAATGTTTTGGCCTTTACCTCCCTCAAGCCATTTTGAGGGCCTGTTTCATTTACAGTTCTGCAGTACTTGTTCCTATGAAGTGACCATTAGCACAGGCTTTAAAGCTGCTTTTGCAGGTAACTGCCAGAGGGCGGCAGCCTTTCTATGTCCCCCACCCTGGTAACTAGGGAAAAGCCCTTGCGGCCTGTGGTGTTTCTCGGTTATAAATTAGAGTGGAGTGTGCCCGGACAAACCCACACAAGCTGATGTCTCCTTACTTTTGTTGGATTTTTACATTTAATTTTTATTTTTTATTGGAGTAATTTTCCACTGTGTACGTGGACCACTTCTACTTTGTGCATTCCTCGGTTGATGGACATGTTCAATGCTTCCAAGTGTTGGCTATGGTAAATATTGTTGGAGTGCAGGATTGCCAGGCTGTGACTTTTCGATTCTCATTTTCTCAGGTGATAGGCCCAGCAGTGGGTGTGATTGATTGACTGGTAGCACCGTGTTTCCCTTTGCAAAGCACCTTCTTTGTGTTTTCATTAGTGGCTCTTACCACGTCCCCCTTAGAATCGAGGGTACGCATTTCTCCACAATCGCTTCAGCATTTATTGTTTGCAGCATTTATGCTAATGGCCCTTCTGGCTGCTGTGAGCTGATAGGTTTTTGTAATTTGGGTTTGCATGTCTTCGAAAATTCGTAAAACTCATCATTTTTCTCCACCGTTTTCTTTTCTGTTAAAAAAAAGGAAACAATTGGGAGTACAATAGAACTCTTGAAATTGTGTTCTTGGAAGGTTGCCCTCTTTTGAAATTTTTGGTCGATTTTCCACCCCAGAATTTTTTTAGAAAGCAGGTGTCTTTTACCGAACTGCAAGTTTGGTGAATATTTAGTGACCTTTAGCAATGGGTTTAAAGCTGCTGTTGGAGGAAGTGGCCTCAAGCAGGAAGCTTATCTCCATTCCCATATCTGGGTACTAGGGCAGCAGAGCCTTTCTGGAAGTCGTGTTCCTAGTTTGTAAATTACATTGGAATGTGCATGGAGAAAGCCCCATAAGTTTATGTCTCATTATTTCTTCTTGGTTTTAAATTTTTTTTAAATTGGGGTAAAGCTTAGAATATTGTTTGTCCTAGGTGTACACCATCTGGTTCGTTTGTACATTATATATGTCTATTCAAGTACAGATCCTCTTCCCATGTAAAATGTTACTGAGGGTTCCGCAGACCTCCCTTGCTATATGGTTGGTCTTTTTGAGATATGTATATAATATGTGTTTGTATACGTATAGTAACACTAATCTTAATTTATCCCTTCCCCCCACCTTTCCTTTTAGATGAGCATAGTTTGTTTTCTAAGTCTGTGAGTGTCTTTCTCTGTGGAAATATGTTCCTTTGTGTCAGTTATTAGATAACGCCTATAAGTGATATCATAGAATACAGGTCTTTTGCTTTCCGACGTACCTCATGTTTTGTGATTATCTCCAGACTCATTTGTGGTGCCTCAGAGAGCAGTGGTTCATTGTTTTCCATGGCTATTATTCCATTGTGTACATGGACCACTTCTTCTTTATCCATTTACCGGTTGTTGGACATTTGGATTGCTTCACTGTCTTGGCTATTGTGAATAAGGCTGCACTGCAACTTTTGCGGCCTGTGTCTTCTCGATTCTTGTCTTCTCAAGTGAGAGGTCCATTGGCGCGCCTGCTGGATTGAATGGTACCTCCATTTTTACTTTTAAACACAGCTCCTTTCTGTTCTCATTATTGGCTGTTACCCCTTTACGTCTCACCAGCAGGTAGAGGGTACACAGTTCCCTAAAACCCCTTCAGCATTTATTGTTTGTAGACTTTTTGCTCAAGGTCAGTCGACTGGTGTAAGTTGAAACTTTTTGTAGATTAGATTGCATGGGTCTAACACTCCCTGAGGTTGAGCTTTTATCCATTTTCCTTTTTTTTAAAAGAGCGTGAGTAAAACTTAACTCTTCCTACTCTCTTCTTGAAACATTTGCCTGTTTTGAATTGTTTTGTCCATTCCCTCCTTCAGCACAATTTTTTAGGGCAGGTGTCCTTTACAGCCCTGAGTCCTTGGGAATGTGAAGTGACCATTAGCTGTGAGTTTAAAGCTGTTCTTGCAGGAAACGGCCACAAGGTGGCAGCATTTCCCCTTTACCATATTTGGTTACTAGGGAAACAGAGCCTTAATGGAAGTGGTGTTCTAGGTTGTAAATTAGAATGGAATGTGCCAGGGAAAAGCCCTTTAAGTTTATGTCTCATTACTTCTTGTTCATATTTGTAGTTTACTTTTTATTTTTTTATCCCAGTAAATATGATTACAATGGTTTGTTTGTTCTAGGTGTGCAAGATGTGGTTCTTTCACACATATACATGTATCTATTCTTCCTCGCATCCTTTTCCCATGTAGGTTATGACACAATGTTGAGTAGTCTTCTCCTGGTCTTCCGTACGTCTTTGGTGGTTATATATTTCACATGGTTTGTATATCTCTGTTAACCCCAATGTGGCAATGTATCCAATCCTCATCCCTTTCTATTTGGTGAACCATAAGTTTTTTAATGAATCTGTGATTGCCTTTCTCTGTGGAAATATCTTCATTGGTATCAATTTTTAAGTAACTCTTAAAAGTGATATGATAGGATATGTGCCTTTTGCTTTCTCACTTACTACACGTGGCGTGATTACGTCTAGACTCATCTATGGTGCTTCAAATAGCATTGTTTCATTTTTTTCACTAGCGAATATTCCATCTGTACATGGAGGAGTTCTTCTTTGTCCATCCATCTGTTGCTGGACTTTTTGGTTACTTCCATATCTTGGCTATTGTAATGGTGTGCAATGCAGATTTGCCTGCCTGTGTCTTTCCAATTCTCTCTTCTTAGGTTATACGTCGAGGAGTGGGCCTGCTGGATCATATGGTAGCTCAATGTTTACCTTTTTAAGGCACCTCCATTCTGTTCTCATTCGTGGCCCTTTCCAAGTTACGTCCCCTTTGATGTTGAGGGTATGCATTTCTCCACAACACCTTCAGCATTTATTGTTTGTAGTTTTCTTGCTGATGGTTATTCTGACAAGTGTGAGCTGATACCTCTCTGTGGTTGAATTCGAATGTGCCACATAATCTGTTGAAATTGAGCTTTAAGGCATGTCCTTTTCTATTTTTCAAGCTGTGATTACCCCTTAGTTCTTCAAAGTGTTCTCTTTAAGTATGTGTCACAGTTTGAAATGTTTTGGCCTTTACCTCCCTCAAGCCATTTTGAGGGCCTGTTTCATTTACAGTTCTGCAGTACTTGTTCCTATGAAGTGACCATTAGCACAGGCTTTAAAGCTGCTTTTGCAGGTAACTGCCAGAGGGCGGCAGCCTTTCTATGTCCCCCACCCTGGTAACTAGGGAAAAGCCCTTGCGGCCTGTGGTGTTTCTCGGTTATAAATTAGAGTGGAGTGTGCCCGGACAAACCCACACAAGCTGATGTCTCCTTACTTTTGTTGGATTTTTACATTTAATTTTTATTTTTTATTGGAGTAATTTTCCACTGTGTACGTGGACCACTTCTACTTTGTGCATTCCTCGGTTGATGGACATGTTCAATGCTTCCAAGTGTTGGCTATGGTAAATATTGTTGGAGTGCAGGATTGCCAGGCTGTGACTTTTCGATTCTCATTTTCTCAGGTGATAGGCCCAGCAGTGGGTGTGATTGATTGACTGGTAGCACCGTGTTTCCCTTTGCAAAGCACCTTCTTTGTGTTTTCATTAGTGGCTCTTACCACGTCCCCCTTAGAATCGAGGGTACGCATTTCTCCACAATCGCTTCAGCATTTATTGTTTGCAGCATTTATGCTAATGGCCCTTCTGGCTGCTGTGAGCTGATAGGTTTTTGTAATTTGGGTTTGCATGTCTTTGAAAATTCGTAAAACTCATCATTTTTCTCCACCGTTTTCTTTTCTGTTAAAAAAAAGGAAACAATTGGGAGTACAATAGAACTCTTGAAATTGTGTTCTTGGAAGGTTGCCCTCTTTTGAAATTTTTGGTCGATTTTCCACCCCAGAATTTTTTTAGAAAGCAGGTGTCTTTTACCGAACTGCAAGTTTGGTGAATATTTAGTGACCTTTAGCAATGGGTTTAAAGCTGCTGTTGGAGGAAGTGGCCTCAAGCAGGAAGCTTATCTCCATTCCCATATCTGGGTACTAGGGCAGCAGAGCCTTTCTGGAAGTCGTGTTCCTAGTTTGTAAATTACATTGGAATGTGCATGGAGAAAGCCCCATAAGTTTATGTCTCATTATTTCTTCTTGGTTTTAAATTTTTTTTAAATTGGGGTAAAGCTTAGAATATTGTTTGTCCTAGGTGTACACCATCTGGTTCGTTTGTACATTATATATGTCTATTCAAGTACAGATCCTCTTCCCATGTAAAATGTTACTGAGGGTTCCGCAGACCTCCCTTGCTATATGGTTGGTCTTTTTGAGATATGTATATAATATGTGTTTGTATACGTATAGTAACACTAATCTTAATTTATCCATTCCCCCCACCTTTCCTTTTAGATGAGCATAGTTTGTTTTCTAAGTCTGTGAGTGTCTTTCTCTGTGGAAATATGTTCCTTTGTGTCAGTTATTAGATAACGCCTATAAGTGATATCATAGAATACAGGTCTTTTGCTTTCCGACGTACCTCATGTTTTGTGATTATCTCCAGACTCATTTGTGGTGCCTCAGAGAGCAGTGGTTCATTGTTTTCCATGGCTATTATTCCATTGTGTGCATGGACCACTTCTTCTTTATCCATTTACCAGTTGTTGGACATTTTGATTGCTTCACTGTCTTGGCTATTGTGAATAAGGCTGCACTGCAACTTTTGCGGCCTGTGTCTTCTCGATTCTTGTCTTCTCAAGTGAGAGGTCCATTGGTGCGCCTGCTGGATTGAATGGTACCTCCATTTTTACTTTTAAACACAGCTCCTTTCTGTTCTCATTATTGGCTGTTACCCCTTTACGTCTCACCAGCAGGTAGAGGGTACACAGTTCCCTAAAACCCCTTCAGCATTTATTGTTTGTAGACTTTTTGCTCAAGGTCAGTCGACTGGTTGAAACTTTTTGTAGATTAGATTGCATGGGTCTAACACTCCCTGAGGTTGAGCTTTTATCCATTTTCCTTTTTTTTAAAAGAGCGTGAGTAAAACTTAACTCTTCATACTCTCTTCTTGAAACATTTGCCTGTTTTGAATTGTTTTGTCCATTCCCTCCTTCAGCACAATTTTTTAGGGCAGGTGTCCTTTACAGCCCTGAGTCCTTGGGAATGTGAAGTGACCATTAGCTGTGAGTTTAAAGCTGTTCTTGCAGGAAACGGCCACAAGGTGGCAGCATTTCCCCTTTACCATATTTGGTTACTAGGGAAACAGAGCCTTAATGGAAGTGGTGTTCTAGGTTGTAAATTAGAATGGAATGTGCCAGGGAAAAGCCCTTTAAGTTTATGTCTCATTACTTCTTGTTCATATTTGTAGTTTACTTTTTATTTTTTTATCCCAGTAAATATGATTACAATGGTTTGTTTGTTCTAGGTGTGCAAGATGTGGTTCTTTCACACATATACATGTATCTATTCTTCCTCGCATCCTTTTCCCATGTAGGTTATGACACAATGTTGAGTAGTCTTCTCCTGGTCTTCCGTACGTCTTTGGTGGTTATATATTTCACATGGTTTGTATATCTCTGTTAACCCCAATGCGGCAATGTATCCAATCCTCATCCCTTTCTATTTGGTGAACCATAAGTTTTTTAATGAATCTGTGATTGCCTTTCTCTGTGGAAATATCTTCATTGGTATCAATTTTTAAGTAACTCTTAAAAGTGATATGATAGGATATGTGCCTTTTGCTTTCTCACTTACTACACGTGGCGTGATTACGTCTAGACTCATCTATGGTGCTTCAAATAGCATTGTTTCATTTTTTTCACTAGCGAATATTCCATCTGTACATGGAGGAGTTCTTCTTTGTCCATCCATCTGTTGCTGGACTTTTTGGTTACTTCCATATCTTGGCTATTGTAATGGTGTGCAATGCAGATTTGCCTGCCTGTGTCTTTCCAATTCTCTCTTCTTAGGTTATACGTCGAGGAGTGGGCCTGCTGGATCATATGGTAGCTCAATGTTTACCTTTTTAAGGCACCTCCATTCTGTTCTCATTCGTGGCCCTTTCCAAGTTACGTCCCCTTTGATGTTGAGGGTATGCATTTCTCCACAACACCTTCAGCATTTATTGTTTGTAGTTTTCTTGCTGATGGTTATTCTGACAAGTGTGAGCTGATACCTCTCTGTGGTTGAATTCGAATGTGCCACATAATCTGTTGAAATTGAGCTTTAAGGCATGTCCTTTTCTATTTTTCAAGCTGTGATTACCCCTTAGTTCTTCAAAGTGTTCTCTTTAAGTATGTGTCACAGTTTGAAATGTTTTGGCCTTTACCTCCCTCAAGCCATTTTGAGGGCCTGTTTCATTTACAGTTCTGCAGTACTTGTTCCTATGAAGTGACCATTAGCACAGGCTTTAAAGCTGCTTTTGCAGGTAACTGCCAGAGGGCGGCAGCCTTTCTATGTCCCCCACCCTGGTAACTAGGGAAAAGCCCTTGCGGCCTGTGGTGTTTCTCGGTTATAAATTAGAGTGGAGTGTGCCCGGACAAACCCACACAAGCTGATGTCTCCTTACTTTTGTTGGATTTTTACATTTAATTTTTATTTTTTATTGGAGTAATTTTCCACTGTGTACGTGGACCACTTCTACTTTGTGCATTCCTCGGTTGATGGACATGTTCAATGCTTCCAAGTGTTGGCTATGGTAAATATTGTTGGAGTGCAGGATTGCCAGGCTGTGACTTTTCGATTCTCATTTTCTCAGGTGATAGGCCCAGCAGTGGGTGTGATTGATTGACTGGTAGCACCGTGTTTCCCTTTGCAAAGCACCTTCTTTGTGTTTTCATTAGTGGCTCTTACCACGTCCCCCTTAGAATCGAGGGTACGCATTTCTCCACAATCGCTTCAGCATTTATTGTTTGCAGCATTTATGCTAATGGCCCTTCTGGCTGCTGTGAGCTGATAGGTTTTTGTAATTTGGGTTTGCATGTCTTTGAAAATTCGTAAAACTCATCATTTTTCTCCACCGTTTTCTTTTCTGTTAAAAAAAAGGAAACAATTGGGAGTACAATAGAACTCTTGAAATTGTGTTCTTGGAAGGTTGCCCTCTTTTGAAATTTTTGGTCGATTTTCCACCCCAGAATTTTTTTAGAAAGCAGGTGTCTTTTACCGAACTGCAAGTTTGGTGAATATTTAGTGACCTTTAGCAATGGGTTTAAAGCTGCTGTTGGAGGAAGTGGCCTCAAGCAGGAAGCTTATCTCCATTCCCATATCTGGGTACTAGGGCAGCAGAGCCTTTCTGGAAGTCGTGTTCCTAGTTTGTAAATTACATTGGAATGTGCATGGAGAAAGCCCCATAAGTTTATGTCTCATTATTTCTTCTTGGTTTTAAATTTTTTTTAAATTGGGGTAAAGCTTAGAATATTGTTTGTCCTAGGTGTACACCATCTGGTTCGTTTGTACATTATATATGTCTATTCAAGTACAGATCCTCTTCCCATGTAAAATGTTACTGAGGGTTCCGCAGACCTCCCTTGCTATATGGTTGGTCTTTTTGAGATATGTATATAATATGTGTTTGTATACGTATAGTAACACTAATCTTAATTTATCCATTCCCCCCACCTTTCCTTTTAGATGAGCATAGTTTGTTTTCTAAGTCTGTGAGTGTCTTTCTCTGTGGAAATATGTTCCTTTGTGTCAGTTATTAGATAACGCCTATAAGTGATATCATAGAATACAGGTCTTTTGCTTTCCGACGTACCTCATGTTTTGTGATTATCTCCAGACTCATTTGTGGTGCCTCAGAGAGCAGTGGTTCATTGTTTTCCATGGCTATTATTCCATTGTGTGCATGGACCACTTCTTCTTTATCCATTTACCAGTTGTTGGACATTTTGATTGCTTCACTGTCTTGGCTATTGTGAATAAGGCTGCACTGCAACTTTTGCGGCCTGTGTCTTCTCGATTCTTGTCTTCTCAAGTGAGAGGTCCATTGGTGCGCCTGCTGGATTGAATGGTACCTCCATTTTTACTTTTAAACACAGCTCCTTTCTGTTCTCATTATTGGCTGTTACCCCTTTACGTCTCACCAGCAGGTAGAGGGTACACAGTTCCCTAAAACCCCTTCAGCATTTATTGTTTGTAGACTTTTTGCTCAAGGTCAGTCGACTGGTTGAAACTTTTTGTAGATTAGATTGCATGGGTCTAACACTCCCTGAGGTTGAGCTTTTATCCATTTTCCTTTTTTTTAAAAGAGCGTGAGTAAAACTTAACTCTTCCTACTCTCTTCTTGAAACATTTGCCTGTTTTGAATTGTTTTGTCCATTCCCTCCTTCAGCACAATTTTTTAGGGCAGGTGTCCTTTACAGCCCTGAGTCCTTGGGAATGTGAAGTGACCATTAGCTGTGAGTTTAAAGCTGTTCTTGCAGGAAACGGCCACAAGGTGGCAGCATTTCCCCTTTACCATATTTGGTTACTAGGGAAACAGAGCCTTAATGGAAGTGGTGTTCTAGGTTGTAAATTAGAATGGAATGTGCCAGGGAAAAGCCCTTTAAGTTTATGTCTCATTACTTCTTGTTCATATTTGTAGTTTACTTTTTATTTTTTTATCCCAGTAAATATGATTACAATGGTTTGTTTGTTCTAGGTGTGCAAGATGTGGTTCTTTCACACATATACATGTATCTATTCTTCCTCGCATCCTTTTCCCATGTAGGTTATGACACAATGTTGAGTAGTCTTCTCCTGGTCTTCCGTACGTCTTTGGTGGTTATATATTTCACATGGTTTGTATATCTCTGTTAACCCCAATGTGGCAATGTATCCAATCCTCATCCCTTTCTATTTGGTGAACCATAAGTTTTTTAATGAATCTGTGATTGCCTTTCTCTGTGGAAATATCTTCATTGGTATCAATTTTTAAGTAACTCTTAAAAGTGATATGATAGGATATGTGCCTTTTGCTTTCTCACTTACTACACGTGGCGTGATTACGTCTAGACTCATCTATGGTGCTTCAAATAGCATTGTTTCATTTTTTTCACTAGCGAATATTCCATCTGTACATGGAGGAGTTCTTCTTTGTCCATCCATCTGTTGCTGGACTTTTTGGTTACTTCCATATCTTGGCTATTGTAATGGTGTGCAATGCAGATTTGCCTGCCTGTGTCTTTCCAATTCTCTCTTCTTAGGTTATACGTCGAGGAGTGGGCCTGCTGGATCATATGGTAGCTCAATGTTTACCTTTTTAAGGCACCTCCATTCTGTTCTCATTCGTGGCCCTTTCCAAGTTACGTCCCCTTTGATGTTGAGGGTATGCATTTCTCCACAACACCTTCAGCATTTATTGTTTGTAGTTTTCTTGCTGATGGTTATTCTGACAAGTGTGAGCTGATACCTCTCTGTGGTTGAATTCGAATGTGCCACATAATCTGTTGAAATTGAGCTTTAAGGCATGTCCTTTTCTATTTTTCAAGCTGTGATTACCCCTTAGTTCTTCAAAGTGTTCTCTTTAAGTATGTGTCACAGTTTGAAATGTTTTGGCCTTTACCTCCCTCAAGCCATTTTGAGGGCCTGTTTCATTTACAGTTCTGCAGTACTTGTTCCTATGAAGTGACCATTAGCACAGGCTTTAAAGCTGCTTTTGCAGGTAACTGCCAGAGGGCGGCAGCCTTTCTATGTCCCCCACCCTGGTAACTAGGGAAAAGCCCTTGCGGCCTGTGGTGTTTCTCGGTTATAAATTAGAGTGGAGTGTGCCCGGACAAACCCACACAAGCTGATGTCTCCTTACTTTTGTTGGATTTTTACATTTAATTTTTATTTTTTATTGGAGTAATTTTCCACTGTGTACGTGGACCACTTCTACTTTGTGCATTCCTCGGTTGATGGACATGTTCAATGCTTCCAAGTGTTGGCTATGGTAAATATTGTTGGAGTGCAGGATTGCCAGGCTGTGACTTTTCGATTCTCATTTTCTCAGGTGATAGGCCCAGCAGTGGGTGTGATTGATTGACTGGTAGCACCGTGTTTCCCTTTGCAAAGCACCTTCTTTGTGTTTTCATTAGTGGCTCTTACCACGTCCCCCTTAGAATCGAGGGTACGCATTTCTCCACAATCGCTTCAGCATTTATTGTTTGCAGCATTTATGCTAATGGCCCTTCTGGCTGCTGTGAGCTGATAGGTTTTTGTAATTTGGGTTTGCATGTCTTTGAAAATTCGTAAAACTCATCATTTTTCTCCACCGTTTTCTTTTCTGTTAAAAAAAAGGAAACAATTGGGAGTACAATAGAACTCTTGAAATTGTGTTCTTGGAAGGTTGCCCTCTTTTGAAATTTTTGGTCGATTTTCCACCCCAGAATTTTTTTAGAAAGCAGGTGTCTTTTACCGAACTGCAAGTTTGGTGAATATTTAGTGACCTTTAGCAATGGGTTTAAAGCTGCTGTTGGAGGAAGTGGCCTCAAGCAGGAAGCTTATCTCCATTCCCATATCTGGGTACTAGGGCAGCAGAGCCTTTCTGGAAGTCGTGTTCCTAGTTTGTAAATTACATTGGAATGTGCATGGAGAAAGCCCCATAAGTTTATGTCTCATTATTTCTTCTTGGTTTTAAATTTTTTTTAAATTGGGGTAAAGCTTAGAATATTGTTTGTCCTAGGTGTACACCATCTGGTTCGTTTGTACATTATATATGTCTATTCAAGTACAGATCCTCTTCCCATGTAAAATGTTACTGAGGGTTCCGCAGACCTCCCTTGCTATATGGTTGGTCTTTTTGAGATATGTATATAATATGTGTTTGTATACGTATAGTAACACTAATCTTAATTTATCCATTCCCCCCACCTTTCCTTTTAGATGAGCATAGTTTGTTTTCTAAGTCTGTGAGTGTCTTTCTCTGTGGAAATATGTTCCTTTGTGTCAGTTATTAGATAACGCCTATAAGTGATATCATAGAATACAGGTCTTTTGCTTTCCGACGTACCTCATGTTTTGTGATTATCTCCAGACTCATTTGTGGTGCCTCAGAGAGCAGTGGTTCATTGTTTTCCATGGCTATTATTCCATTGTGTACATGGACCACTTCTTCTTTATCCATTTACCGGTTGTTGGACATTTTGATTGCTTCACTGTCTTGGCTATTGTGAATAAGGCTGCACTGCAACTTTTGCGGCCTGTGTCTTCTCGATTCTTGTCTTCTCAAGTGAGAGGTCCATTGGTGCGCCTGCTGGATTGAATGGTACCTCCATTTTTACTTTTAAACACAGCTCCTTTCTGTTCTCATTATTGGCTGTTACCCCTTTACGTCTCACCAGCAGGTAGAGGGTACACAGTTCCCTAAAACCCCTTCAGCATTTATTGTTTGTAGACTTTTTGCTCAAGGTCAGTCGACTGGTTGAAACTTTTTGTAGATTAGATTGCATGGGTCTAACACTCCCTGAGGTTGAGCTTTTATCCATTTTCCTTTTTTTTAAAAGAGCGTGAGTAAAACTTAACTCTTCCTACTCTCTTCTTGAAACATTTGCCTGTTTTGAATTGTTTTGTCCATTCCCTCCTTCAGCACAATTTTTTAGGGCAGGTGTCCTTTACAGCCCTGAGTCCTTGGGAATGTGAAGTGACCATTAGCTGTGAGTTTAAAGCTGTTCTTGCAGGAAACGGCCACAAGGTGGCAGCATTTCCCCTTTACCATATTTGGTTACTAGGGAAACAGAGCCTTAATGGAAGTGGTGTTCTAGGTTGTAAATTAGAATGGAATGTGCCAGGGAAAAGCCCTTTAAGTTTATGTCTCATTACTTCTTGTTCATATTTGTAGTTTACTTTTTATTTTTTTATCCCAGTAAATATGATTACAATGGTTTGTTTGTTCTAGGTGTGCAAGATGTGGTTCTTTCACACATATACATGTATCTATTCTTCCTCGCATCCTTTTCCCATGTAGGTTATGACACAATGTTGAGTAGTCTTCTCCTGGTCTTCCGTACGTCTTTGGTGGTTATATATTTCACATGGTTTGTATATCTCTGTTAACCCCAATGTGGCAATGTATCCAATCCTCATCCCTTTCTATTTGGTGAACCATAAGTTTTTTAATGAATCTGTGATTGCCTTTCTCTGTGGAAATATCTTCATTGGTATCAATTTTTAAGTAACTCTTAAAAGTGATATGATAGGATATGTGCCTTTTGCTTTCTCACTTACTACACGTGGCGTGATTACGTCTAGACTCATCTATGGTGCTTCAAATAGCATTGTTTCATTTTTTTCACTAGCGAATATTCCATCTGTACATGGAGGAGTTCTTCTTTGTCCATCCATCTGTTGCTGGACTTTTTGGTTACTTCCATATCTTGGCTATTGTAATGGTGTGCAATGCAGATTTGCCTGCCTGTGTCTTTCCAATTCTCTCTTAGGTTATACGTCGAGGAGTGGGCCTGCTGGATCATATGGTAGCTCAATGTTTACCTTTTTAAGGCACCTCCATTCTGTTCTCATTCGTGGCCCTTTCCAAGTTACGTCCCCTTTGATGTTGAGGGTATGCATTTCTCCACAACACCTTCAGCATTTATTGTTTGTAGTTTTCTTGCTGATGGTTATTCTGACAAGTGTGAGCTGATACCTCTCTGTGGTTGAATTCGAATGTGCCACATAATCTGTTGAAATTGAGCTTTAAGGCATGTCCTTTTCTATTTTTCAAGCTGTGATTACCCCTTAGTTCTTCAAAGTGTTCTCTTTAAGTATGTGTCACAGTTTGAAATGTTTTGGCCTTTACCTCCCTCAAGCCATTTTGAGGGCCTGTTTCATTTACAGTTCTGCAGTACTTGTTCCTATGAAGTGACCATTAGCACAGGCTTTAAAGCTGCTTTTGCAGGTAACTGCCAGAGGGCGGCAGCCTTTCTATGTCCCCCACCCTGGTAACTAGGGAAAAGCCCTTGCGGCCTGTGGTGTTTCTCGGTTATAAATTAGAGTGGAGTGTGCCCGGACAAACCCACACAAGCTGATGTCTCCTTACTTTTGTTGGATTTTTACATTTAATTTTTATTTTTTATTGGAGTAATTTTCCACTGTGTACGTGGACCACTTCTACTTTGTGCATTCCTCGGTTGATGGACATGTTCAATGCTTCCAAGTGTTGGCTATGGTAAATATTGTTGGAGTGCAGGATTGCCAGGCTGTGACTTTTCGATTCTCATTTTCTCAGGTGATAGGCCCAGCAGTGGGTGTGATTGATTGACTGGTAGCACCGTGTTTCCCTTTGCAAAGCACCTTCTTTGTGTTTTCATTAGTGGCTCTTACCACGTCCCCCTTAGAATCGAGGGTACGCATTTCTCCACAATCGCTTCAGCATTTATTGTTTGCAGCATTTATGCTAATGGCCCTTCTGGCTGCTGTGAGCTGATAGGTTTTTGTAATTTGGGTTTGCATGTCTTCGAAAATTCGTAAAACTCATCATTTTTCTCCACCGTTTTCTTTTCTGTTAAAAAAAAGGAAACAATTGGGAGTACAATAGAACTCTTGAAATTGTGTTCTTGGAAGGTTGCCCTCTTTTGAAATTTTTGGTCGATTTTCCACCCCAGAATTTTTTTAGAAAGCAGGTGTCTTTTACCGAACTGCAAGTTTGGTGAATATTTAGTGACCTTTAGCAATGGGTTTAAAGCTGCTGTTGGAGGAAGTGGCCTCAAGCAGGAAGCTTATCTCCATTCCCATATCTGGGTACTAGGGCAGCAGAGCCTTTCTGGAAGTCGTGTTCCTAGTTTGTAAATTACATTGGAATGTGCATGGAGAAAGCCCCATAAGTTTATGTCTCATTATTTCTTCTTGGTTTTAAATTTTTTTTAAATTGGGGTAAAGCTTAGAATATTGTTTGTCCTAGGTGTACACCATCTGGTTCGTTTGTACATTATATATGTCTATTCAAGTACAGATCCTCTTCCCATGTAAAATGTTACTGAGGGTTCCGCAGACCTCCCTTGCTATATGGTTGGTCTTTTTGAGATATGTATATAATATGTGTTTGTATACGTATAGTAACACTAATCTTAATTTATCCCTTCCCCCCACCTTTCCTTTTAGATGAGCATAGTTTGTTTTCTAAGTCTGTGAGTGTCTTTCTCTGTGGAAATATGTTCCTTTGTGTCAGTTATTAGATAACGCCTATAAGTGATATCATAGAATACAGGTCTTTTGCTTTCCGACGTACCTCATGTTTTGTGATTATCTCCAGACTCATTTGTGGTGCCTCAGAGAGCAGTGGTTCATTGTTTTCCATGGCTATTATTCCATTGTGTACATGGACCACTTCTTCTTTATCCATTTACCGGTTGTTGGACATTTTGATTGCTTCACTGTCTTGGCTATTGTGAATAAGGCTGCACTGCAACTTTTGCGGCCTGTGTCTTCTCGATTCTTGTCTTCTCAAGTGAGAGGTCCATTGGCGCGCCTGCTGGATTGAATGGTACCTCCATTTTTACTTTTAAACACAGCTCCTTTCTGTTCTCATTATTGGCTGTTACCCCTTTACGTCTCACCAGCAGGTAGAGGGTACACAGTTCCCTAAAACCCCTTCAGCATTTATTGTTTGTAGACTTTTTGCTCAAGGTCAGTCGACTGGTGTAAGTTGAAACTTTTTGTAGATTAGATTGCATGGGTCTAACACTCCCTGAGGTTGAGCTTTTATCCATTTTCCTTTTTTTTAAAAGAGCGTGAGTAAAACTTAACTCTTCCTACTCTCTTCTTGAAACATTTGCCTGTTTTGAATTGTTTTGTCCATTCCCTCCTTCAGCACAATTTTTTAGGGCAGGTGTCCTTTACAGCCCTGAGTCCTTGGGAATGTGAAGTGACCATTAGCTGTGAGTTTAAAGCTGTTCTTGCAGGAAACGGCCACAAGGTGGCAGCATTTCCCCTTTACCATATTTGGTTACTAGGGAAACAGAGCCTTAATGGAAGCGGTGTTCTAGGTTGTAAATTAGAATGGAATGTGCCAGGGAAAAGCCCTTTAAGTTTATGTCTCATTACTTCTTGTTCATATTTGTAGTTTACTTTTTATTTTTTTATCCCAGTAAATATGATTACAATGGTTTGTTTGTTCTAGGTGTGCAAGATGTGGTTCTTTCACACATATACATGTATCTATTCTTCCTCGCATCCTTTTCCCATGTAGGTTATGACACAATGTTGAGTAGTCTTCTCCTGGTCTTCCGTACGTCTTTGGTGGTTATATATTTCACATGGTTTGTATATCTCTGTTAACCCCAATGTGGCAATGTATCCAATCCTCATCCCTTTCTATTTGGTGAACCATAAGTTTTTTAATGAATCTGTGATTGCCTTTCTCTGTGGAAATATCTTCATTGGTATCAATTTTTAAGTAACTCTTAAAAGTGATATGATAGGATATGTGCCTTTTGCTTTCTCACTTACTACACGTGGCGTGATTACGTCTAGACTCATCTATGGTGCTTCAAATAGCATTGTTTCATTTTTTTCACTAGCGAATATTCCATCTGTACATGGAGGAGTTCTTCTTTGTCCATCCATCTGTTGCTGGACTTTTTGGTTACTTCCATATCTTGGCTATTGTAATGGTGTGCAATGCAGATTTGCCTGCCTGTGTCTTTCCAATTCTCTCTTCTTAGGTTATACGTCGAGGAGTGGGCCTGCTGGATCATATGGTAGCTCAATGTTTACCTTTTTAAGGCACCTCCATTCTGTTCTCATTCGTGGCCCTTTCCAAGTTACGTCCCCTTTGATGTTGAGGGTATGCATTTCTCCACAACACCTTCAGCATTTATTGTTTGTAGTTTTCTTGCTGATGGTTATTCTGACAAGTGTGAGCTGATACCTCTCTGTGGTTGAATTCGAATGTGCCACATAATCTGTTGAAATTGAGCTTTAAGGCATGTCCTTTTCTATTTTTCAAGCTGTGATTACCCCTTAGTTCTTCAAAGTGTTCTCTTTAAGTATGTGTCACAGTTTGAAATGTTTTGGCCTTTACCTCCCTCAAGCCATTTTGAGGGCCTGTTTCATTTACAGTTCTGCAGTACTTGTTCCTATGAAGTGACCATTAGCACAGGCTTTAAAGCTGCTTTTGCAGGTAACTGCCAGAGGGCGGCAGCCTTTCTATGTCCCCCACCCTGGTAACTAGGGAAAAGCCCTTGCGGCCTGTGGTGTTTCTCGGTTATAAATTAGAGTGGAGTGTGCCCGGACAAACCCACACAAGCTGATGTCTCCTTACTTTTGTTGGATTTTTACATTTAATTTTTATTTTTTATTGGAGTAATTTTCCACTGTGTACGTGGACCACTTCTACTTTGTGCATTCCTCGGTTGATGGACATGTTCAATGCTTCCAAGTGTTGGCTATGGTAAATATTGTTGGAGTGCAGGATTGCCAGGCTGTGACTTTTCGATTCTCATTTTCTCAGGTGATAGGCCCAGCAGTGGGTGTGATTGATTGACTGGTAGCACCGTGTTTCCCTTTGCAAAGC
This sequence comes from Balaenoptera borealis, assembly GCF_965194805.1. NCBI lineage: Eukaryota > Metazoa > Chordata > Mammalia > Artiodactyla > Balaenopteridae > Balaenoptera > Balaenoptera borealis. The sequence continues at coordinate 27,895 of NW_028123079.1, forward strand.
ACCTTCTTTGTGTTTTCATTAGTGGCTCTTACCACGTCCCCCTTAGAATCGAGGGTACGCATTTCTCCACAATCGCTTCAGCATTTATTGTTTGCAGCATTTATGCTAATGGCCCTTCTGGCTGCTGTGAGCTGATAGGTTTTTGTAATTTGGGTTTGCATGTCTTCGAAAATTCGTAAAACTCATCATTTTTCTCCACCGTTTTCTTTTCTGTTAAAAAAAAGGAAACAATTGGGAGTACAATAGAACTCTTGAAATTGTGTTCTTGGAAGGTTGCCCTCTTTTGAAATTTTTGGTCGATTTTCCACCCCAGAATTTTTTTAGAAAGCAGGTGTCTTTTACCGAACTGCAAGTTTGGTGAATATTTAGTGACCTTTAGCAATGGGTTTAAAGCTGCTGTTGGAGGAAGTGGCCTGAAGCAGGAAGCTTATCTCCATTCCCATATCTGGGTACTAGGGCAGCAGAGCCTTTCTGGAAGTCGTGTTCCTAGTTTGTAAATTACATTGGAATGTGCATGGAGAAAGCCCCATAAGTTTATGTCTCATTATTTCTTCTTGGTTTTAAATTTTTTTTAAATTGGGGTAAAGCTTAGAATATTGTTTGTCCTAGGTGTACACCATCTGGTTCGTTTGTACATTATATATGTCTATTCAAGTACAGATCCTCTTCCCATGTAAAATGTTACTGAGGGTTCCGCAGACCTCCCTTGCTATATGGTTGGTCTTTTTGAGATATGTATATAATATGTGTTTGTATACGTATAGTAACACTAATCTTAATTTATCCCTTCCCCCCACCTTTCCTTTTAGATGAGCATAGTTTGTTTTCTAAGTCTGTGAGTGTCTTTCTCTGTGGAAATATGTTCCTTTGTGTCAGTTATTAGATAACGCCTATAAGTGATATCATAGAATACAGGTCTTTTGCTTTCCGACGTACCTCATGTTTTGTGATTATCTCCAGACTCATTTGTGGTGCCTCAGAGAGCAGTGGTTCATTGTTTTCCATGGCTATTATTCCATTGTGTACATGGACCACTTCTTCTTTATCCATTTACCGGTTGTTGGACATTTTGATTGCTTCACTGTCTTGGCTATTGTGAATAAGGCTGCACTGCAACTTTTGCGGCCTGTGTCTTCTCGATTCTTGTCTTCTCAAGTGAGAGGTCCATTGGTGCGCCTGCTGGATTGAATGGTACCTCCATTTTTACTTTTAAACACAGCTCCTTTCTGTTCTCATTATTGGCTGTTACCCCTTTACGTCTCACCAGCAGGTAGAGGGTACACAGTTCCCTAAAACCCCTTCAGCATTTATTGTTTGTAGACTTTTTGCTCAAGGTCAGTCGACTGGTGTAAGTTGAAACTTTTTGTAGATTAGATTGCATGGGTCTAACACTCCCTGAGGTTGAGCTTTTATCCATTTTCCTTTTTTTTAAAAGAGCGTGAGTAAAACTTAACTCTTCCTACTCTCTTCTTGAAACATTTGCCTGTTTTGAATTGTTTTGTCCATTCCCTCCTTCAGCACAATTTTTTAGGGCAGGTGTCCTTTACAGCCCTGAGTCCTTGGGAATGTGAAGTGACCATTAGCTGTGAGTTTAAAGCTGTTCTTGCAGGAAACGGCCACAAGGTGGCAGCATTTCCCCTTTACCATATTTGGTTACTAGGGAAACAGAGCCTTAATGGAAGTGGTGTTCTAGGTTGTAAATTAGAATGGAATGTGCCAGGGAAAAGCCCTTTAAGTTTATGTCTCATTACTTCTTGTTCATATTTGTAGTTTACTTTTTATTTTTTTATCCCAGTAAATATGATTACAATGGTTTGTTTGTTCTAGGTGTGCAAGATGTGGTTCTTTCACACATATACATGTATCTATTCTTCCTCGCATCCTTTTCCCATGTAGGTTATGACACAATGTTGAGTAGTCTTCTCCTGGTCTTCCGTACGTCTTTGGTGGTTATATATTTCACATGGTTTGTATATCTCTGTTAACCCCAATGTGGCAATGTATCCAATCCTCATCCCTTTCTATTTGGTGAACCATAAGTTTTTTAATGAATCTGTGATTGCCTTTCTCTGTGGAAATATCTTCATTGGTATCAATTTTTAAGTAACTCTTAAAAGTGATATGATAGGATATGTGCCTTTTGCTTTCTCACTTACTACACGTGGCGTGATTACGTCTAGACTCATCTATGGTGCTTCAAATAGCATTGTTTCATTTTTTTCACTAGCGAATATTCCATCTGTACATGGAGGAGTTCTTCTTTGTCCATCCATCTGTTGCTGGACTTTTTGGTTACTTCCATATCTTGGCTATTGTAATGGTGTGCAATGCAGATTTGCCTGCCTGTGTCTTTCCAATTCTCTCTTCTTAGGTTATACGTCGAGGAGTGGGCCTGCTGGATCATATGGTAGCTCAATGTTTACCTTTTTAAGGCACCTCCATTCTGTTCTCATTCGTGGCCCTTTCCAAGTTACGTCCCCTTTGATGTTGAGGGTATGCATTTCTCCACAACACCTTCAGCATTTATTGTTTGTAGTTTTCTTGCTGATGGTTATTCTGACAAGTGTGAGCTGATACCTCTCTGTGGTTGAATTCGAATGTGCCACATAATCTGTTGAAATTGAGCTTTAAGGCATGTCCTTTTCTATTTTTCAAGCTGTGATTACCCCTTAGTTCTTCAAAGTGTTCTCTTTAAGTATGTGTCACAGTTTGAAATGTTTTGGCCTTTACCTCCCTCAAGCCATTTTGAGGGCCTGTTTCATTTACAGTTCTGCAGTACTTGTTCCTATGAAGTGACCATTAGCACAGGCTTTAAAGCTGCTTTTGCAGGTAACTGCCAGAGGGCGGCAGCCTTTCTATGTCCCCCACCCTGGTAACTAGGGAAAAGCCCTTGCGGCCTGTGGTGTTTCTCGGTTATAAATTAGAGTGGAGTGTGCCCGGACAAACCCACACAAGCTGATGTCTCCTTACTTTTGTTGGATTTTTACATTTAATTTTTATTTTTTATTGGAGTAATTTTCCACTGTGTACGTGGACCACTTCTACTTTGTGCATTCCTCGGTTGATGGACATGTTCAATGCTTCCAAGTGTTGGCTATGGTAAATATTGTTGGAGTGCAGGATTGCCAGGCTGTGACTTTTCGATTCTCATTTTCTCAGGTGATAGGCCCAGCAGTGGGTGTGATTGATTGACTGGTAGCACCGTGTTTCCCTTTGCAAAGCACCTTCTTTGTGTTTTCATTAGTGGCTCTTACCACGTCCCCCTTAGAATCGAGGGTACGCATTTCTCCACAATCGCTTCAGCATTTATTGTTTGCAGCATTTATGCTAATGGCCCTTCTGGCTGCTGTGAGCTGATAGGTTTTTGTAATTTGGGTTTGCATGTCTTTGAAAATTCGTAAAACTCATCATTTTTCTCCACCGTTTTCTTTTCTGTTAAAAAAAAGGAAACAATTGGGAGTACAATAGAACTCTTGAAATTGTGTTCTTGGAAGGTTGCCCTCTTTTGAAATTTTTGGTCGATTTTCCACCCCAGAATTTTTTTAGAAAGCAGGTGTCTTTTACCGAACTGCAAGTTTGGTGAATATTTAGTGACCTTTAGCAATGGGTTTAAAGCTGCTGTTGGAGGAAGTGGCCTCAAGCAGGAAGCTTATCTCCATTCCCATATCTGGGTACTAGGGCAGCAGAGCCTTTCTGGAAGTCGTGTTCCTAGTTTGTAAATTACATTGGAATGTGCATGGAGAAAGCCCCATAAGTTTATGTCTCATTATTTCTTCTTGGTTTTAAATTTTTTTTAAATTGGGGTAAAGCTTAGAATATTGTTTGTCCTAGGTGTACACCATCTGGTTCGTTTGTACATTATATATGTCTATTCAAGTACAGATCCTCTTCCCATGTAAAATGTTACTGAGGGTTCCGCAGACCTCCCTTGCTATATGGTTGGTCTTTTTGAGATATGTATATAATATGTGTTTGTATACGTATAGTAACACTAATCTTAATTTATCCATTCCCCCCACCTTTCCTTTTAGATGAGCATAGTTTGTTTTCTAAGTCTGTGAGTGTCTTTCTCTGTGGAAATATGTTCCTTTGTGTCAGTTATTAGATAACGCCTATAAGTGATATCATAGAATACAGGTCTTTTGCTTTCCGACGTACCTCATGTTTTGTGATTATCTCCAGACTCATTTGTGGTGCCTCAGAGAGCAGTGGTTCATTGTTTTCCATGGCTATTATTCCATTGTGTACATGGACCACTTCTTCTTTATCCATTTACCGGTTGTTGGACATTTTGATTGCTTCACTGTCTTGGCTATTGTGAATAAGGCTGCACTGCAACTTTTGCGGCCTGTGTCTTCTCGATTCTTGTCTTCTCAAGTGAGAGGTCCATTGGTGCGCCTGCTGGATTGAATGGTACCTCCATTTTTACTTTTAAACACAGCTCCTTTCTGTTCTCATTATTGGCTGTTACCCCTTTACGTCTCACCAGCAGGTAGAGGGTACACAGTTCCCTAAAACCCCTTCAGCATTTATTGTTTGTAGACTTTTTGCTCAAGGTCAGTCGACTGGTTGAAACTTTTTGTAGATTAGATTGCATGGGTCTAACACTCCCTGAGGTTGAGCTTTTATCCATTTTCCTTTTTTTTAAAAGAGCGTGAGTAAAACTTAACTCTTCCTACTCTCTTCTTGAAACATTTGCCTGTTTTGAATTGTTTTGTCCATTCCCTCCTTCAGCACAATTTTTTAGGGCAGGTGTCCTTTACAGCCCTGAGTCCTTGGGAATGTGAAGTGACCATTAGCTGTGAGTTTAAAGCTGTTCTTGCAGGAAACGGCCACAAGGTGGCAGCATTTCCCCTTTACCATATTTGGTTACTAGGGAAACAGAGCCTTAATGGAAGTGGTGTTCTAGGTTGTAAATTAGAATGGAATGTGCCAGGGAAAAGCCCTTTAAGTTTATGTCTCATTACTTCTTGTTCATATTTGTAGTTTACTTTTTATTTTTTTATCCCAGTAAATATGATTACAATGGTTTGTTTGTTCTAGGTGTGCAAGATGTGGTTCTTTCACACATATACATGTATCTATTCTTCCTCGCATCCTTTTCCCATGTAGGTTATGACACAATGTTGAGTAGTCTTCTCCTGGTCTTCCGTACGTCTTTGGTGGTTATATATTTCACATGGTTTGTATATCTCTGTTAACCCCAATGTGGCAATGTATCCAATCCTCATCCCTTTCTATTTGGTGAACCATAAGTTTTTTAATGAATCTGTGATTGCCTTTCTCTGTGGAAATATCTTCATTGGTATCAATTTTTAAGTAACTCTTAAAAGTGATATGATAGGATATGTGCCTTTTGCTTTCTCACTTACTACACGTGGCGTGATTACGTCTAGACTCATCTATGGTGCTTCAAATAGCATTGTTTCATTTTTTTCACTAGCGAATATTCCATCTGTACATGGAGGAGTTCTTCTTTGTCCATCCATCTGTTGCTGGACTTTTTGGTTACTTCCATATCTTGGCTATTGTAATGGTGTGCAATGCAGATTTGCCTGCCTGTGTCTTTCCAATTCTCTCTTAGGTTATACGTCGAGGAGTGGGCCTGCTGGATCATATGGTAGCTCAATGTTTACCTTTTTAAGGCACCTCCATTCTGTTCTCATTCGTGGCCCTTTCCAAGTTACGTCCCCTTTGATGTTGAGGGTATGCATTTCTCCACAACACCTTCAGCATTTATTGTTTGTAGTTTTCTTGCTGATGGTTATTCTGACAAGTGTGAGCTGATACCTCTCTGTGGTTGAATTCGAATGTGCCACATAATCTGTTGAAATTGAGCTTTAAGGCATGTCCTTTTCTATTTTTCAAGCTGTGATTACCCCTTAGTTCTTCAAAGTGTTCTCTTTAAGTATGTGTCACAGTTTGAAATGTTTTGGCCTTTACCTCCCTCAAGCCATTTTGAGGGCCTGTTTCATTTACAGTTCTGCAGTACTTGTTCCTATGAAGTGACCATTAGCACAGGCTTTAAAGCTGCTTTTGCAGGTAACTGCCAGAGGGCGGCAGCCTTTCTATGTCCCCCACCCTGGTAACTAGGGAAAAGCCCTTGCGGCCTGTGGTGTTTCTCGGTTATAAATTAGAGTGGAGTGTGCCCGGACAAACCCACACAAGCTGATGTCTCCTTACTTTTGTTGGATTTTTACATTTAATTTTTATTTTTTATTGGAGTAATTTTCCACTGTGTACGTGGACCACTTCTACTTTGTGCATTCCTCGGTTGATGGACATGTTCAATGCTTCCAAGTGTTGGCTATGGTAAATATTGTTGGAGTGCAGGATTGCCAGGCTGTGACTTTTCGATTCTCATTTTCTCAGGTGATAGGCCCAGCAGTGGGTGTGATTGATTGACTGGTAGCACCGTGTTTCCCTTTGCAAAGCACCTTCTTTGTGTTTTCATTAGTGGCTCTTACCACGTCCCCCTTAGAATCGAGGGTACGCATTTCTCCACAATCGCTTCAGCATTTATTGTTTGCAGCATTTATGCTAATGGCCCTTCTGGCTGCTGTGAGCTGATAGGTTTTTGTAATTTGGGTTTGCATGTCTTCGAAAATTCGTAAAACTCATCATTTTTCTCCACCGTTTTCTTTTCTGTTAAAAAAAAGGAAACAATTGGGAGTACAATAGAACTCTTGAAATTGTGTTCTTGGAAGGTTGCCCTCTTTTGAAATTTTTGGTCGATTTTCCACCCCAGAATTTTTTTAGAAAGCAGGTGTCTTTTACCGAACTGCAAGTTTGGTGAATATTTAGTGACCTTTAGCAATGGGTTTAAAGCTGCTGTTGGAGGAAGTGGCCTCAAGCAGGAAGCTTATCTCCATTCCCATATCTGGGTACTAGGGCAGCAGAGCCTTTCTGGAAGTCGTGTTCCTAGTTTGTAAATTACATTGGAATGTGCATGGAGAAAGCCCCATAAGTTTATGTCTCATTATTTCTTCTTGGTTTTAAATTTTTTTTAAATTGGGGTAAAGCTTAGAATATTGTTTGTCCTAGGTGTACACCATCTGGTTCGTTTGTACATTATATATGTCTATTCAAGTACAGATCCTCTTCCCATGTAAAATGTTACTGAGGGTTCCGCAGACCTCCCTTGCTATATGGTTGGTCTTTTTGAGATATGTATATAATATGTGTTTGTATACGTATAGTAACACTAATCTTAATTTATCCCTTCCCCCCACCTTTCCTTTTAGATGAGCATAGTTTGTTTTCTAAGTCTGTGAGTGTCTTTCTCTGTGGAAATATGTTCCTTTGTGTCAGTTATTAGATAACGCCTATAAGTGATATCATAGAATACAGGTCTTTTGCTTTCCGACGTACCTCATGTTTTGTGATTATCTCCAGACTCATTTGTGGTGCCTCAGAGAGCAGTGGTTCATTGTTTTCCATGGCTATTATTCCATTGTGTACATGGACCACTTCTTCTTTATCCATTTACCGGTTGTTGGACATTTTGATTGCTTCACTGTCTTGGCTATTGTGAATAAGGCTGCACTGCAACTTTTGCGGCCTGTGTCTTCTCGATTCTTGTCTTCTCAAGTGAGAGGTCCATTGGCGCGCCTGCTGGATTGAATGGTACCTCCATTTTTACTTTTAAACACAGCTCCTTTCTGTTCTCATTATTGGCTGTTACCCCTTTACGTCTCACCAGCAGGTAGAGGGTACACAGTTCCCTAAAACCCCTTCAGCATTTATTGTTTGTAGACTTTTTGCTCAAGGTCAGTCGACTGGTGTAAGTTGAAACTTTTTGTAGATTAGATTGCATGGGTCTAACACTCCCTGAGGTTGAGCTTTTATCCATTTTCCTTTTTTTTAAAAGAGCGTGAGTAAAACTTAACTCTTCCTACTCTCTTCTTGAAACATTTGCCTGTTTTGAATTGTTTTGTCCATTCCCTCCTTCAGCACAATTTTTTAGGGCAGGTGTCCTTTACAGCCCTGAGTCCTTGGGAATGTGAAGTGACCATTAGCTGTGAGTTTAAAGCTGTTCTTGCAGGAAACGGCCACAAGGTGGCAGCATTTCCCCTTTACCATATTTGGTTACTAGGGAAACAGAGCCTTAATGGAAGCGGTGTTCTAGGTTGTAAATTAGAATGGAATGTGCCAGGGAAAAGCCCTTTAAGTTTATGTCTCATTACTTCTTGTTCATATTTGTAGTTTACTTTTTATTTTTTTATCCCAGTAAATATGATTACAATGGTTTGTTTGTTCTAGGTGTGCAAGATGTGGTTCTTTCACACATATACATGTATCTATTCTTCCTCGCATCCTTTTCCCATGTAGGTTATGACACAATGTTGAGTAGTCTTCTCCTGGTCTTCCGTACGTCTTTGGTGGTTATATATTTCACATGGTTTGTATATCTCTGTTAACCCCAATGTGGCAATGTATCCAATCCTCATCCCTTTCTATTTGGTGAACCATAAGTTTTTTAATGAATCTGTGATTGCCTTTCTCTGTGGAAATATCTTCATTGGTATCAATTTTTAAGTAACTCTTAAAAGTGATATGATAGGATATGTGCCTTTTGCTTTCTCACTTACTACACGTGGCGTGATTACGTCTAGACTCATCTATGGTGCTTCAAATAGCATTGTTTCATTTTTTTCACTAGCGAATATTCCATCTGTACATGGAGGAGTTCTTCTTTGTCCATCCATCTGTTGCTGGACTTTTTGGTTACTTCCATATCTTGGCTATTGTAATGGTGTGCAATGCAGATTTGCCTGCCTGTGTCTTTCCAATTCTCTCTTCTTAGGTTATACGTCGAGGAGTGGGCCTGCTGGATCATATGGTAGCTCAATGTTTACCTTTTTAAGGCACCTCCATTCTGTTCTCATTCGTGGCCCTTTCCAAGTTACGTCCCCTTTGATGTTGAGGGTATGCATTTCTCCACAACACCTTCAGCATTTATTGTTTGTAGTTTTCTTGCTGATGGTTATTCTGACAAGTGTGAGCTGATACCTCTCTGTGGTTGAATTCGAATGTGCCACATAATCTGTTGAAATTGAGCTTTAAGGCATGTCCTTTTCTATTTTTCAAGCTGTGATTACCCCTTAGTTCTTCAAAGTGTTCTCTTTAAGTATGTGTCACAGTTTGAAATGTTTTGGCCTTTACCTCCCTCAAGCCATTTTGAGGGCCTGTTTCATTTACAGTTCTGCAGTACTTGTTCCTATGAAGTGACCATTAGCACAGGCTTTAAAGCTGCTTTTGCAGGTAACTGCCAGAGGGCGGCAGCCTTTCTATGTCCCCCACCCTGGTAACTAGGGAAAAGCCCTTGCGGCCTGTGGTGTTTCTCGGTTATAAATTAGAGTGGAGTGTGCCCGGACAAACCCACACAAGCTGATGTCTCCTTACTTTTGTTGGATTTTTACATTTAATTTTTATTTTTTATTGGAGTAATTTTCCACTGTGTACGTGGACCACTTCTACTTTGTGCATTCCTCGGTTGATGGACATGTTCAATGCTTCCAAGTGTTGGCTATGGTAAATATTGTTGGAGTGCAGGATTGCCAGGCTGTGACTTTTCGATTCTCATTTTCTCAGGTGATAGGCCCAGCAGTGGGTGTGATTGATTGACTGGTAGCACCGTGTTTCCCTTTGCAAAGCACCTTCTTTGTGTTTTCATTAGTGGCTCTTACCACGTCCCCCTTAGAATCGAGGGTACGCATTTCTCCACAATCGCTTCAGCATTTATTGTTTGCAGCATTTATGCTAATGGCCCTTCTGGCTGCTGTGAGCTGATAGGTTTTTGTAATTTGGGTTTGCATGTCTTCGAAAATTCGTAAAACTCATCATTTTTCTCCACCGTTTTCTTTTCTGTTAAAAAAAAGGAAACAATTGGGAGTACAATAGAACTCTTGAAATTGTGTTCTTGGAAGGTTGCCCTCTTTTGAAATTTTTGGTCGATTTTCCACCCCAGAATTTTTTTAGAAAGCAGGTGTCTTTTACCGAACTGCAAGTTTGGTGAATATTTAGTGACCTTTAGCAATGGGTTTAAAGCTGCTGTTGGAGGAAGTGGCCTGAAGCAGGAAGCTTATCTCCATTCCCATATCTGGGTACTAGGGCAGCAGAGCCTTTCTGGAAGTCGTGTTCCTAGTTTGTAAATTACATTGGAATGTGCATGGAGAAAGCCCCATAAGTTTATGTCTCATTATTTCTTCTTGGTTTTAAATTTTTTTTAAATTGGGGTAAAGCTTAGAATATTGTTTGTCCTAGGTGTACACCATCTGGTTCGTTTGTACATTATATATGTCTATTCAAGTACAGATCCTCTTCCCATGTAAAATGTTACTGAGGGTTCCGCAGACCTCCCTTGCTATATGGTTGGTCTTTTTGAGATATGTATATAATATGTGTTTGTATACGTATAGTAACACTAATCTTAATTTATACATTCCCCCCACCTTTCCTTTTAGATGAGCATAGTTTGTTTTCTAAGTCTGTGAGTGTCTTTCTCTGTGGAAATATGTTCCTTTGTGTCAGTTATTAGATAACGCCTATAAGTGATATCATAGAATACAGGTCTTTTGCTTTCCGACGTACCTCATGTTTTGTGATTATCTCCAGACTCATTTGTGGTGCCTCAGAGAGCAGTGGTTCATTGTTTTCCATGGCTATTATTCCATTGTGTACATGGACCACTTCTTCTTTATCCATTTACCGGTTGTTGGACATTTTGATTGCTTCACTGTCTTGGCTATTGTGAATAAGGCTGCACTGCAACTTTTGCGGCCTGTGTCTTCTCGATTCTTGTCTTCTCAAGTGAGAGGTCCATTGGTGCGCCTGCTGGATTGAATGGTACCTCCATTTTTACTTTTAAACACAGCTCCTTTCTGTTCTCATTATTGGCTGTTACCCCTTTACGTCTCACCAGCAGGTAGAGGGTACACAGTTCCCTAAAACCCCTTCAGCATTTATTGTTTGTAGACTTTTTGCTCAAGGTCAGTCGACTGGTGTAAGTTGAAACTTTTTGTAGATTAGATTGCATGGGTCTAACACTCCCTGAGGTTGAGCTTTTATCCATTTTCCTTTTTTTTAAAAGAGCGTGAGTAAAACTTAACTCTTCCTACTCTCTTCTTGAAACATTTGCCTGTTTTGAATTGTTTTGTCCATTCCCTCCTTCAGCACAATTTTTTAGGGCAGGTGTCCTTTACAGCCCTGAGTCCTTGGGAATGTGAAGTGACCATTAGCTGTGAGTTTAAAGCTGTTCTTGCAGGAAACGGCCACAAGGTGGCAGCATTTCCCCTTTACCATATTTGGTTACTAGGGAAACAGAGCCTTAATGGAAGTGGTGTTCTAGGTTGTAAATTAGAATGGAATGTGCCAGGGAAAAGCCCTTTAAGTTTATGTCTCATTACTTCTTGTTCATATTTGTAGTTTACTTTTTATTTTTTTATCCCAGTAAATATGATTACAATGGTTTGTTTGTTCTAGGTGTGCAAGATGTGGTTCTTTCACACATATACATGTATCTATTCTTCCTCGCATCCTTTTCCCATGTAGGTTATGACACAATGTTGAGTAGTCTTCTCCTGGTCTTCCGTACGTCTTTGGTGGTTATATATTTCACATGGTTTGTATATCTCTGTTAACCCCAATGTGGCAATGTATCCAATCCTCATCCCTTTCTATTTGGTGAACCATAAGTTTTTTAATGAATCTGTGATTGCCTTTCTCTGTGGAAATATCTTCATTGGTATCAATTTTTAAGTAACTCTTAAAAGTGATATGATAGGATATGTGCCTTTTGCTTTCTCACTTACTACACGTGGCGTGATTACGTCTAGACTCATCTATGGTGCTTCAAATAGCATTGTTTCATTTTTTTCACTAGCGAATATTCCATCTGTACATGGAGGAGTTCTTCTTTGTCCATCCATCTGTTGCTGGACTTTTTGGTTACTTCCATATCTTGGCTATTGTAATGGTGTGCAATGCAGATTTGCCTGCCTGTGTCTTTCCAATTCTCTCTTCTTAGGTTATACGTCGAGGAGTGGGCCTGCTGGATCATATGGTAGCTCAATGTTTACCTTTTTAAGGCACCTCCATTCTGTTCTCATTCGTGGCCCTTTCCAAGTTACGTCCCCTTTGATGTTGAGGGTATGCATTTCTCCACAACACCTTCAGCATTTATTGTTTGTAGTTTTCTTGCTGATGGTTATTCTGACAAGTGTGAGCTGATACCTCTCTGTGGTTGAATTCGAATGTGCCACATAATCTGTTGAAATTGAGCTTTAAGGCATGTCCTTTTCTATTTTTCAAGCTGTGATTACCCCTTAGTTCTTCAAAGTGTTCTCTTTAAGTATGTGTCACAGTTTGAAATGTTTTGGCCTTTACCTCCCTCAAGCCATTTTGAGGGCCTGTTTCATTTACAGTTCTGCAGTACTTGTTCCTATGAAGTGACCATTAGCACAGGCTTTAAAGCTGCTTTTGCAGGTAACTGCCAGAGGGCGGCAGCCTTTCTATGTCCCCCACCCTGGTAACTAGGGAAAAGCCCTTGCGGCCTGTGGTGTTTCTCGGTTATAAATTAGAGTGGAGTGTGCCCGGACAAACCCACACAAGCTGATGTCTCCTTACTTTTGTTGGATTTTTACATTTAATTTTTATTTTTTATTGGAGTAATTTTCCACTGTGTACGTGGACCACTTCTACTTTGTGCATTCCTCGGTTGATGGACATGTTCAATGCTTCCAAGTGTTGGCTATGGTAAATATTGTTGGAGTGCAGGATTGCCAGGCTGTGACTTTTCGATTCTCATTTTCTCAGGTGATAGGCCCAGCAGTGGGTGTGATTGATTGACTGGTAGCACCGTGTTTCCCTTTGCAAAGCACCTTCTTTGTGTTTTCATTAGTGGCTCTTACCACGTCCCCCTTAGAATCGAGGGTACGCATTTCTCCACAATCGCTTCAGCATTTATTGTTTGCAGCATTTATGCTAATGGCCCTTCTGGCTGCTGTGAGCTGATAGGTTTTTGTAATTTGGGTTTGCATGTCTTTGAAAATTCGTAAAACTCATCATTTTTCTCCACCGTTTTCTTTTCTGTTAAAAAAAAGGAAACAATTGGGAGTACAATAGAACTCTTGAAATTGTGTTCTTGGAAGGTTGCCCTCTTTTGAAATTTTTGGTCGATTTTCCACCCCAGAATTTTTTTAGAAAGCAGGTGTCTTTTACCGAACTGCAAGTTTGGTGAATATTTAGTGACCTTTAGCAATGGGTTTAAAGCTGCTGTTGGAGGAAGTGGCCTCAAGCAGGAAGCTTATCTCCATTCCCATATCTGGGTACTAGGGCAGCAGAGCCTTTCTGGAAGTCGTGTTCCTAGTTTGTAAATTACATTGGAATGTGCATGGAGAAAGCCCCATAAGTTTATGTCTCATTATTTCTTCTTGGTTTTAAATTTTTTTTAAATTGGGGTAAAGCTTAGAATATTGTTTGTCCTAGGTGTACACCATCTGGTTCGTTTGTACATTATATATGTCTATTCAAGTACAGATCCTCTTCCCATGTAAAATGTTACTGAGGGTTCCGCAGACCTCCCTTGCTATATGGTTGGTCTTTTTGAGATATGTATATAATATGTGTTTGTATACGTATAGTAACACTAATCTTAATTTATCCATTCCCCCCACCTTTCCTTTTAGATGAGCATAGTTTGTTTTCTAAGTCTGTGAGTGTCTTTCTCTGTGGAAATATGTTCCTTTGTGTCAGTTATTAGATAACGCCTATAAGTGATATCATAGAATACAGGTCTTTTGCTTTCCGACGTACCTCATGTTTTGTGATTATCTCCAGACTCATTTGTGGTGCCTCAGAGAGCAGTGGTTCATTGTTTTCCATGGCTATTATTCCATTGTGTACATGGACCACTTCTTCTTTATCCATTTACCGGTTGTTGGACATTTTGATTGCTTCACTGTCTTGGCTATTGTGAATAAGGCTGCACTGCAACTTTTGCGGCCTGTGTCTTCTCGATTCTTGTCTTCTCAAGTGAGAGGTCCATTGGTGCGCCTGCTGGATTGAATGGTACCTCCATTTTTACTTTTAAACACAGCTCCTTTCTGTTCTCATTATTGGCTGTTACCCCTTTACGTCTCACCAGCAGGTAGAGGGTACACAGTTCCCTAAAACCCCTTCAGCATTTATTGTTTGTAGACTTTTTGCTCAAGGTCAGTCGACTGGTTGAAACTTTTTGTAGATTAGATTGCATGGGTCTAACACTCCCTGAGGTTGAGCTTTTATCCATTTTCCTTTTTTTTAAAAGAGCGTGAGTAAAACTTAACTCTTCCTACTCTCTTCTTGAAACATTTGCCTGTTTTGAATTGTTTTGTCCATTCCCTCCTTCAGCACAATTTTTTAGGGCAGGTGTCCTTTACAGCCCTGAGTCCTTGGGAATGTGAAGTGACCATTAGCTGTGAGTTTAAAGCTGTTCTTGCAGGAAACGGCCACAAGGTGGCAGCATTTCCCCTTTACCATATTTGGTTACTAGGGAAACAGAGCCTTAATGGAAGTGGTGTTCTAGGTTGTAAATTAGAATGGAATGTGCCAGGGAAAAGCCCTTTAAGTTTATGTCTCATTACTTCTTGTTCATATTTGTAGTTTACTTTTTATTTTTTTATCCCAGTAAATATGATTACAATGGTTTGTTTGTTCTAGGTGTGCAAGATGTGGTTCTTTCACACATATACATGTATCTATTCTTCCTCGCATCCTTTTCCCATGTAGGTTATGACACAATGTTGAGTAGTCTTCTCCTGGTCTTCCGTACGTCTTTGGTGGTTATATATTTCACATGGTTTGTATATCTCTGTTAACCCCAATGTGGCAATGTATCCAATCCTCATCCCTTTCTATTTGGTGAACCATAAGTTTTTTAATGAATCTGTGATTGCCTTTCTCTGTGGAAATATCTTCATTGGTATCAATTTTTAAGTAACTCTTAAAAGTGATATGATAGGATATGTGCCTTTTGCTTTCTCACTTACTACACGTGGCGTGATTACGTCTAGACTCATCTATGGTGCTTCAAATAGCATTGTTTCATTTTTTTCACTAGCGAATATTCCATCTGTACATGGAGGAGTTCTTCTTTGTCCATCCATCTGTTGCTGGACTTTTTGGTTACTTCCATATCTTGGCTATTGTAATGGTGTGCAATGCAGATTTGCCTGCCTGTGTCTTTCCAATTCTCTCTTCTTAGGTTATACGTCGAGGAGTGGGCCTGCTGGATCATATGGTAGCTCAATGTTTACCTTTTTAAGGCACCTCCATTCTGTTCTCATTCGTGGCCCTTTCCAAGTTACGTCCCCTTTGATGTTGAGGGTATGCATTTCTCCACAACACCTTCAGCATTTATTGTTTGTAGTTTTCTTGCTGATGGTTATTCTGACAAGTGTGAGCTGATACCTCTCTGTGGTTGAATTCGAATGTGCCACATAATCTGTTGAAATTGAGCTTTAAGGCATGTCCTTTTCTATTTTTCAAGCTGTGATTACCCCTTAGTTCTTCAAAGTGTTCTCTTTAAGTATGTGTCACAGTTTGAAATGTTTTGGCCTTTACCTCCCTCAAGCCATTTTGAGGGCCTGTTTCATTTACAGTTCTGCAGTACTTGTTCCTATGAAGTGACCATTAGCACAGGCTTTAAAGCTGCTTTTGCAGGTAACTGCCAGAGGGCGGCAGCCTTTCTATGTCCCCCACCCTGGTAACTAGGGAAAAGCCCTTGCGGCCTGTGGTGTTTCTCGGTTATAAATTAGAGTGGAGTGTGCCCGGACAAACCCACACAAGCTGATGTCTCCTTACTTTTGTTGGATTTTTACATTTAATTTTTATTTTTTATTGGAGTAATTTTCCACTGTGTACGTGGACCACTTCTACTTTGTGCATTCCTCGGTTGATGGACATGTTCAATGCTTCCAAGTGTTGGCTATGGTAAATATTGTTGGAGTGCAGGATTGCCAGGCTGTGACTTTTCGATTCTCATTTTCTCAGGTGATAGGCCCAGCAGTGGGTGTGATTGATTGACTGGTAGCACCGTGTTTCCCTTTGCAAAGCACCTTCTTTGTGTTTTCATTAGTGGCTCTTACCACGTCCCCCTTAGAATCGAGGGTACGCATTTCTCCACAATCGCTTCAGCATTTATTGTTTGCAGCATTTATGCTAATGGCCCTTCTGGCTGCTGTGAGCTGATAGGTTTTTGTAATTTGGGTTTGCATGTCTTCGAAAATTCGTAAAACTCATCATTTTTCTCCACCGTTTTCTTTTCTGTTAAAAAAAAGGAAACAATTGGGAGTACAATAGAACTCTTGAAATTGTGTTCTTGGAAGGTTGCCCTCTTTTGAAATTTTTGGTCGATTTTCCACCCCAGAATTTTTTTAGAAAGCAGGTGTCTTTTACCGAACTGCAAGTTTGGTGAATATTTAGTGACCTTTAGCAATGGGTTTAAAGCTGCTGTTGGAGGAAGTGGCCTCAAGCAGGAAGCTTATCTCCATTCCCATATCTGGGTACTAGGGCAGCAGAGCCTTTCTGGAAGTCGTGTTCCTAGTTTGTAAATTACATTGGAATGTGCATGGAGAAAGCCCCATAAGTTTATGTCTCATTATTTCTTCTTGGTTTTAAATTTTTTTTAAATTGGGGTAAAGCTTAGAATATTGTTTGTCCTAGGTGTACACCATCTGGTTCGTTTGTACATTATATATGTCTATTCAAGTACAGATCCTCTTCCCATGTAAAATGTTACTGAGGGTTCCGCAGACCTCCCTTGCTATATGGTTGGTCTTTTTGAGATATGTATATAATATGTGTTTGTATACGTATAGTAACACTAATCTTAATTTATCCCTTCCCCCCACCTTTCCTTTTAGATGAGCATAGTTTGTTTTCTAAGTCTGTGAGTGTCTTTCTCTGTGGAAATATGTTCCTTTGTGTCAGTTATTAGATAACGCCTATAAGTGATATCATAGAATACAGGTCTTTTGCTTTCCGACGTACCTCATGTTTTGTGATTATCTCCAGACTCATTTGTGGTGCCTCAGAGAGCAGTGGTTCATTGTTTTCCATGGCTATTATTCCATTGTGTACATGGACCACTTCTTCTTTATCCATTTACCGGTTGTTGGACATTTGGATTGCTTCACTGTCTTGGCTATTGTGAATAAGGCTGCACTGCAACTTTTGCGGCCTGTGTCTTCTCGATTCTTGTCTTCTCAAGTGAGAGGTCCATTGGCGCGCCTGCTGGATTGAATGGTACCTCCATTTTTACTTTTAAACACAGCTCCTTTCTGTTCTCATTATTGGCTGTTACCCCTTTACGTCTCACCAGCAGGTAGAGGGTACACAGTTCCCTAAAACCCCTTCAGCATTTATTGTTTGTAGACTTTTTGCTCAAGGTCAGTCGACTGGTGTAAGTTGAAACTTTTTGTAGATTAGATTGCATGGGTCTAACACTCCCTGAGGTTGAGCTTTTATCCATTTTCCTTTTTTTTAAAAGAGCGTGAGTAAAACTTAACTCTTCCTACTCTCTTCTTGAAACATTTGCCTGTTTTGAATTGTTTTGTCCATTCCCTCCTTCAGCACAATTTTTTAGGGCAGGTGTCCTTTACAGCCCTGAGTCCTTGGGAATGTGAAGTGACCATTAGCTGTGAGTTTAAAGCTGTTCTTGCAGGAAACGGCCACAAGGTGGCAGCATTTCCCCTTTACCATATTTGGTTACTAGGGAAACAGAGCCTTAATGGAAGTGGTGTTCTAGGTTGTAAATTAGAATGGAATGTGCCAGGGAAAAGCCCTTTAAGTTTATGTCTCATTACTTCTTGTTCATATTTGTAGTTTACTTTTTATTTTTTTATCCCAGTAAATATGATTACAATGGTTTGTTTGTTCTAGGTGTGCAAGATGTGGTTCTTTCACACATATACATGTATCTATTCTTCCTCGCATCCTTTTCCCATGTAGGTTATGACACAATGTTGAGTAGTCTTCTCCTGGTCTTCCGTACGTCTTTGGTGGTTATATATTTCACATGGTTTGTATATCTCTGTTAACCCCAATGTGGCAATGTATCCAATCCTCATCCCTTTCTATTTGGTGAACCATAAGTTTTTTAATGAATCTGTGATTGCCTTTCTCTGTGGAAATATCTTCATTGGTATCAATTTTTAAGTAACTCTTAAAAGTGATATGATAGGATATGTGCCTTTTGCTTTCTCACTTACTACACGTGGCGTGATTACGTCTAGACTCATCTATGGTGCTTCAAATAGCATTGTTTCATTTTTTTCACTAGCGAATATTCCATCTGTACATGGAGGAGTTCTTCTTTGTCCATCCATCTGTTGCTGGACTTTTTGGTTACTTCCATATCTTGGCTATTGTAATGGTGTGCAATGCAGATTTGCCTGCCTGTGTCTTTCCAATTCTCTCTTCTTAGGTTATACGTCGAGGAGTGGGCCTGCTGGATCATATGGTAGCTCAATGTTTACCTTTTTAAGGCACCTCCATTCTGTTCTCATTCGTGGCCCTTTCCAAGTTACGTCCCCTTTGATGTTGAGGGTATGCATTTCTCCACAACACCTTCAGCATTTATTGTTTGTAGTTTTCTTGCTGATGGTTATTCTGACAAGTGTGAGCTGATACCTCTCTGTGGTTGAATTCGAATGTGCCACATAATCTGTTGAAATTGAGCTTTAAGGCATGTCCTTTTCTATTTTTCAAGCTGTGATTACCCCTTAGTTCTTCAAAGTGTTCTCTTTAAGTATGTGTCACAGTTTGAAATGTTTTGGCCTTTACCTCCCTCAAGCCATTTTGAGGGCCTGTTTCATTTACAGTTCTGCAGTACTTGTTCCTATGAAGTGACCATTAGCACAGGCTTTAAAGCTGCTTTTGCAGGTAACTGCCAGAGGGCGGCAGCCTTTCTATGTCCCCCACCCTGGTAACTAGGGAAAAGCCCTTGCGGCCTGTGGTGTTTCTCGGTTATAAATTAGAGTGGAGTGTGCCCGGACAAACCCACACAAGCTGATGTCTCCTTACTTTTGTTGGATTTTTACATTTAATTTTTATTTTTTATTGGAGTAATTTTCCACTGTGTACGTGGACCACTTCTACTTTGTGCATTCCTCGGTTGATGGACATGTTCAATGCTTCCAAGTGTTGGCTATGGTAAATATTGTTGGAGTGCAGGATTGCCAGGCTGTGACTTTTCGATTCTCATTTTCTCAGGTGATAGGCCCAGCAGTGGGTGTGATTGATTGACTGGTAGCACCGTGTTTCCCTTTGCAAAGCACCTTCTTTGTGTTTTCATTAGTGGCTCTTACCACGTCCCCCTTAGAATCGAGGGTACGCATTTCTCCACAATCGCTTCAGCATTTATTGTTTGCAGCATTTATGCTAATGGCCCTTCTGGCTGCTGTGAGCTGATAGGTTTTTGTAATTTGGGTTTGCATGTCTTTGAAAATTCGTAAAACTCATCATTTTTCTCCACCGTTTTCTTTTCTGTTAAAAAAAAGGAAACAATTGGGAGTACAATAGAACTCTTGAAATTGTGTTCTTGGAAGGTTGCCCTCTTTTGAAATTTTTGGTCGATTTTCCACCCCAGAATTTTTTTAGAAAGCAGGTGTCTTTTACCGAACTGCAAGTTTGGTGAATATTTAGTGACCTTTAGCAATGGGTTTAAAGCTGCTGTTGGAGGAAGTGGCCTCAAGCAGGAAGCTTATCTCCATTCCCATATCTGGGTACTAGGGCAGCAGAGCCTTTCTGGAAGTCGTGTTCCTAGTTTGTAAATTACATTGGAATGTGCATGGAGAAAGCCCCATAAGTTTATGTCTCATTATTTCTTCTTGGTTTTAAATTTTTTTTAAATTGGGGTAAAGCTTAGAATATTGTTTGTCCTAGGTGTACACCATCTGGTTCGTTTGTACATTATATATGTCTATTCAAGTACAGATCCTCTTCCCATGTAAAATGTTACTGAGGGTTCCGCAGACCTCCCTTGCTATATGGTTGGTCTTTTTGAGATATGTATATAATATGTGTTTGTATACGTATAGTAACACTAATCTTAATTTATACATTCCCCCCACCTTTCCTTTTAGATGAGCATAGTTTGTTTTCTAAGTCTGTGAGTGTCTTTCTCTGTGGAAATATGTTCCTTTGTGTCAGTTATTAGATAACGCCTATAAGTGATATCATAGAATACAGGTCTTTTGCTTTCCGACGTACCTCATGTTTTGTGATTATCTCCAGACTCATTTGTGGTGCCTCAGAGAGCAGTGGTTCATTGTTTTCCATGGCTATTATTCCATTGTGTACATGGACCACTTCTTCTTTATCCATTTACCGGTTGTTGGACATTTTGATTGCTTCACTGTCTTGGCTATTGTGAATAAGGCTGCACTGCAACTTTTGCGGCCTGTGTCTTCTCGATTCTTGTCTTCTCAAGTGAGAGGTCCATTGGTGCGCCTGCTGGATTGAATGGTACCTCCATTTTTACTTTTAAACACAGCTCCTTTCTGTTCTCATTATTGGCTGTTACCCCTTTACGTCTCACCAGCAGGTAGAGGGTACACAGTTCCCTAAAACCCCTTCAGCATTTATTGTTTGTAGACTTTTTGCTCAAGGTCAGTCGACTGGTGTAAGTTGAAACTTTTTGTAGATTAGATTGCATGGGTCTAACACTCCCTGAGGTTGAGCTTTTATCCATTTTCCTTTTTTTTAAAAGAGCGTGAGTAAAACTTAACTCTTCCTACTCTCTTCTTGAAACATTTGCCTGTTTTGAATTGTTTTGTCCATTCCCTCCTTCAGCACAATTTTTTAGGGCAGGTGTCCTTTACAGCCCTGAGTCCTTGGGAATGTGAAGTGACCATTAGCTGTGAGTTTAAAGCTGTTCTTGCAGGAAACGGCCACAAGGTGGCAGCATTTCCCCTTTACCATATTTGGTTACTAGGGAAACAGAGCCTTAATGGAAGTGGTGTTCTAGGTTGTAAATTAGAATGGAATGTGCCAGGGAAAAGCCCTTTAAGTTTATGTCTCATTACTTCTTGTTCATATTTGTAGTTTACTTTTTATTTTTTTATCCCAGTAAATATGATTACAATGGTTTGTTTGTTCTAGGTGTGCAAGATGTGGTTCTTTCACACATATACATGTATCTATTCTTCCTCGCATCCTTTTCCCATGTAGGTTATGACACAATGTTGAGTAGTCTTCTCCTGGTCTTCCGTACGTCTTTGGTGGTTATATATTTCACATGGTTTGTATATCTCTGTTAACCCCAATGTGGCAATGTATCCAATCCTCATCCCTTTCTATTTGGTGAACCATAAGTTTTTTAATGAATCTGTGATTGCCTTTCTCTGTGGAAATATCTTCATTGGTATCAATTTTTAAGTAACTCTTAAAAGTGATATGATAGGATATGTGCCTTTTGCTTTCTCACTTACTACACGTGGCGTGATTACGTCTAGACTCATCTATGGTGCTTCAAATAGCATTGTTTCATTTTTTTCACTAGCGAATATTCCATCTGTACATGGAGGAGTTCTTCTTTGTCCATCCATCTGTTGCTGGACTTTTTGGTTACTTCCATATCTTGGCTATTGTAATGGTGTGCAATGCAGATTTGCCTGCCTGTGTCTTTCCAATTCTCTCTTAGGTTATACGTCGAGGAGTGGGCCTGCTGGATCATATGGTAGCTCAATGTTTACCTTTTTAAGGCACCTCCATTCTGTTCTCATTCGTGGCCCTTTCCAAGTTACGTCCCCTTTGATGTTGAGGGTATGCATTTCTCCACAACACCTTCAGCATTTATTGTTTGTAGTTTTCTTGCTGATGGTTATTCTGACAAGTGTGAGCTGATACCTCTCTGTGGTTGAATTCGAATGTGCCACATAATCTGTTGAAATTGAGCTTTAAGGCATGTCCTTTTCTATTTTTCAAGCTGTGATTACCCCTTAGTTCTTCAAAGTGTTCTCTTTAAGTATGTGTCACAGTTTGAAATGTTTTGGCCTTTACCTCCCTCAAGCCATTTTGAGGGCCTGTTTCATTTACAGTTCTGCAGTACTTGTTCCTATGAAGTGACCATTAGCACAGGCTTTAAAGCTGCTTTTGCAGGTAACTGCCAGAGGGCGGCAGCCTTTCTATGTCCCCCACCCTGGTAACTAGGGAAAAGCCCTTGCGGCCTGTGGTGTTTCTCGGTTATAAATTAGAGTGGAGTGTGCCCGGACAAACCCACACAAGCTGATGTCTCCTTACTTTTGTTGGATTTTTACATTTAATTTTTATTTTTTATTGGAGTAATTTTCCACTGTGTACGTGGACCACTTCTACTTTGTGCATTCCTCGGTTGATGGACATGTTCAATGCTTCCAAGTGTTGGCTATGGTAAATATTGTTGGAGTGCAGGATTGCCAGGCTGTGACTTTTCGATTCTCATTTTCTCAGGTGATAGGCCCAGCAGTGGGTGTGATTGATTGACTGGTAGCACCGTGTTTCCCTTTGCAAAGCACCTTCTTTGTGTTTTCATTAGTGGCTCTTACCACGTCCCCCTTAGAATCGAGGGTACGCATTTCTCCACAATCGCTTCAGCATTTATTGTTTGCAGCATTTATGCTAATGGCCCTTCTGGCTGCTGTGAGCTGATAGGTTTTTGTAATTTGGGTTTGCATGTCTTCGAAAATTCGTAAAACTCATCATTTTTCTCCACCGTTTTCTTTTCTGTTAAAAAAAAGGAAACAATTGGGAGTACAATAGAACTCTTGAAATTGTGTTCTTGGAAGGTTGCCCTCTTTTGAAATTTTTGGTCGATTTTCCACCCCAGAATTTTTTTAGAAAGCAGGTGTCTTTTACCGAACTGCAAGTTTGGTGAATATTTAGTGACCTTTAGCAATGGGTTTAAAGCTGCTGTTGGAGGAAGTGGCCTCAAGCAGGAAGCTTATCTCCATTCCCATATCTGGGTACTAGGGCAGCAGAGCCTTTCTGGAAGTCGTGTTCCTAGTTTGTAAATTACATTGGAATGTGCATGGAGAAAGCCCCATAAGTTTATGTCTCATTATTTCTTCTTGGTTTTAAATTTTTTTTAAATTGGGGTAAAGCTTAGAATATTGTTTGTCCTAGGTGTACACCATCTGGTTCGTTTGTACATTATATATGTCTATTCAAGTACAGATCCTCTTCCCATGTAAAATGTTACTGAGGGTTCCGCAGACCTCCCTTGCTATATGGTTGGTCTTTTTGAGATATGTATATAATATGTGTTTGTATACGTATAGTAACACTAATCTTAATTTATCCCTTCCCCCCACCTTTCCTTTTAGATGAGCATAGTTTGTTTTCTAAGTCTGTGAGTGTCTTTCTCTGTGGAAATATGTTCCTTTGTGTCAGTTATTAGATAACGCCTATAAGTGATATCATAGAATACAGGTCTTTTGCTTTCCGACGTACCTCATGTTTTGTGATTATCTCCAGACTCATTTGTGGTGCCTCAGAGAGCAGTGGTTCATTGTTTTCCATGGCTATTATTCCATTGTGTACATGGACCACTTCTTCTTTATCCATTTACCGGTTGTTGGACATTTTGATTGCTTCACTGTCTTGGCTATTGTGAATAAGGCTGCACTGCAACTTTTGCGGCCTGTGTCTTCTCGATTCTTGTCTTCTCAAGTGAGAGGTCCATTGGCGCGCCTGCTGGATTGAATGGTACCTCCATTTTTACTTTTAAACACAGCTCCTTTCTGTTCTCATTATTGGCTGTTACCCCTTTACGTCTCACCAGCAGGTAGAGGGTACACAGTTCCCTAAAACCCCTTCAGCATTTATTGTTTGTAGACTTTTTGCTCAAGGTCAGTCGACTGGTGTAAGTTGAAACTTTTTGTAGATTAGATTGCATGGGTCTAACACTCCCTGAGGTTGAGCTTTTATCCATTTTCCTTTTTTTTAAAAGAGCGTGAGTAAAACTTAACTCTTCCTACTCTCTTCTTGAAACATTTGCCTGTTTTGAATTGTTTTGTCCATTCCCTCCTTCAGCACAATTTTTTAGGGCAGGTGTCCTTTACAGCCCTGAGTCCTTGGGAATGTGAAGTGACCATTAGCTGTGAGTTTAAAGCTGTTCTTGCAGGAAACGGCCACAAGGTGGCAGCATTTCCCCTTTACCATATTTGGTTACTAGGGAAACAGAGCCTTAATGGAAGCGGTGTTCTAGGTTGTAAATTAGAATGGAATGTGCCAGGGAAAAGCCCTTTAAGTTTATGTCTCATTACTTCTTGTTCATATTTGTAGTTTACTTTTTATTTTTTTATCCCAGTAAATATGATTACAATGGTTTGTTTGTTCTAGGTGTGCAAGATGTGGTTCTTTCACACATATACATGTATCTATTCTTCCTCGCATCCTTTTCCCATGTAGGTTATGACACAATGTTGAGTAGTCTTCTCCTGGTCTTCCGTACGTCTTTGGTGGTTATATATTTCACATGGTTTGTATATCTCTGTTAACCCCAATGTGGCAATGTATCCAATCCTCATCCCTTTCTATTTGGTGAACCATAAGTTTTTTAATAAATCTGTGATTGCCTTTCTCTGTGGAAATATCTTCATTGGTATCAATTTTTAAGTAACTCTTAAAAGTGATATGATAGGATATGTGCCTTTTGCTTTCTCACTTACTACACGTGGCGTGATTACGTCTAGACTCATCTATGGTGCTTCAAATAGCATTGTTTCATTTTTTTCACTAGCGAATATTCCATCTGTACATGGAGGAGTTCTTCTTTGTCCATCCATCTGTTGCTGGACTTTTTGGTTACTTCCATATCTTGGCTATTGTAATGGTGTGCAATGCAGATTTGCCTGCCTGTGTCTTTCCAATTCTCTCTTCTTAGGTTATACGTCGAGGAGTGGGCCTGCTGGATCATATGGTAGCTCAATGTTTACCTTTTTAAGGCACCTCCATTCTGTTCTCATTCGTGGCCCTTTCCAAGTTACGTCCCCTTTGATGTTGAGGGTATGCATTTCTCCACAACACCTTCAGCATTTATTGTTTGTAGTTTTCTTGCTGATGGTTATTCTGACAAGTGTGAGCTGATACCTCTCTGTGGTTGAATTCGAATGTGCCACATAATCTGTTGAAATTGAGCTTTAAGGCATGTCCTTTTCTATTTTTCAAGCTGTGATTACCCCTTAGTTCTTCAAAGTGTTCTCTTTAAGTATGTGTCACAGTTTGAAATGTTTTGGCCTTTACCTCCCTCAAGCCATTTTGAGGGCCTGTTTCATTTACAGTTCTGCAGTACTTGTTCCTATGAAGTGACCATTAGCACAGGCTTTAAAGCTGCTTTTGCAGGTAACTGCCAGAGGGCGGCAGCCTTTCTATGTCCCCCACCCTGGTAACTAGGGAAAAGCCCTTGCGGCCTGTGGTGTTTCTCGGTTATAAATTAGAGTGGAGTGTGCCCGGACAAACCCACACAAGCTGATGTCTCCTTACTTTTGTTGGATTTTTACATTTAATTTTTATTTTTTATTGGAGTAATTTTCCACTGTGTACGTGGACCACTTCTACTTTGTGCATTCCTCGGTTGATGGACATGTTCAATGCTTCCAAGTGTTGGCTATGGTAAATATTGTTGGAGTGCAGGATTGCCAGGCTGTGACTTTTCGATTCTCATTTTCTCAGGTGATAGGCCCAGCAGTGGGTGTGATTGATTGACTGGTAGCACCGTGTTTCCCTTTGCAAAGCACCTTCTTTGTGTTTTCATTAGTGGCTCTTACCACGTCCCCCTTAGAATCGAGGGTACGCATTTCTCCACAATCGCTTCAGCATTTATTGTTTGCAGCATTTATGCTAATGGCCCTTCTGGCTGCTGTGAGCTGATAGGTTTTTGTAATTTGGGTTTGCATGTCTTTGAAAATTCGTAAAACTCATCATTTTTCTCCACCGTTTTCTTTTCTGTTAAAAAAAAGGAAACAATTGGGAGTACAATAGAACTCTTGAAATTGTGTTCTTGGAAGGTTGCCCTCTTTTGAAATTTTTGGTCGATTTTCCACCCCAGAATTTTTTTAGAAAGCAGGTGTCTTTTACCGAACTGCAAGTTTGGTGAATATTTAGTGACCTTTAGCAATGGGTTTAAAGCTGCTGTTGGAGGAAGTGGCCTGAAGCAGGAAGCTTATCTCCATTCCCATATCTGGGTACTAGGGCAGCAGAGCCTTTCTGGAAGTCGTGTTCCTAGTTTGTAAATTACATTGGAATGTGCATGGAGAAAGCCCCATAAGTTTATGTCTCATTATTTCTTCTTGGTTTTAAATTTTTTTTAAATTGGGGTAAAGCTTAGAATATTGTTTGTCCTAGGTGTACACCATCTGGTTCGTTTGTACATTATATATGTCTATTCAAGTACAGATCCTCTTCCCATGTAAAATGTTACTGAGGGTTCCGCAGACCTCCCTTGCTATATGGTTGGTCTTTTTGAGATATGTATATAATATGTGTTTGTATACGTATAGTAACACTAATCTTAATTTATCCCTTCCCCCCACCTTTCCTTTTAGATGAGCATAGTTTGTTTTCTAAGTCTGTGAGTGTCTTTCTCTGTGGAAATATGTTCCTTTGTGTCAGTTATTAGATAACGCCTATAAGTGATATCATAGAATACAGGTCTTTTGCTTTCCGACGTACCTCATGTTTTGTGATTATCTCCAGACTCATTTGTGGTGCCTCAGAGAGCAGTGGTTCATTGTTTTCCATGGCTATTATTCCATTGTGTACATGGACCACTTCTTCTTTATCCATTTACCGGTTGTTGGACATTTTGATTGCTTCACTGTCTTGGCTATTGTGAATAAGGCTGCACTGCAACTTTTGCGGCCTGTGTCTTCTCGATTCTTGTCTTCTCAAGTGAGAGGTCCATTGGTGCGCCTGCTGGATTGAATGGTACCTCCATTTTTACTTTTAAACACAGCTCCTTTCTGTTCTCATTATTGGCTGTTACCCCTTTACGTCTCACCAGCAGGTAGAGGGTACACAGTTCCCTAAAACCCCTTCAGCATTTATTGTTTGTAGACTTTTTGCTCAAGGTCAGTCGACTGGTGTAAGTTGAAACTTTTTGTAGATTAGATTGCATGGGTCTAACACTCCCTGAGGTTGAGCTTTTATCCATTTTCCTTTTTTTTAAAAGAGCGTGAGTAAAACTTAACTCTTCCTACTCTCTTCTTGAAACATTTGCCTGTTTTGAATTGTTTTGTCCATTCCCTCCTTCAGCACAATTTTTTAGGGCAGGTGTCCTTTACAGCCCTGAGTCCTTGGGAATGTGAAGTGACCATTAGCTGTGAGTTTAAAGCTGTTCTTGCAGGAAACGGCCACAAGGTGGCAGCATTTCCCCTTTACCATATTTGGTTACTAGGGAAACAGAGCCTTAATGGAAGTGGTGTTCTAGGTTGTAAATTAGAATGGAATGTGCCAGGGAAAAGCCCTTTAAGTTTATGTCTCATTACTTCTTGTTCATATTTGTAGTTTACTTTTTATTTTTTTATCCCAGTAAATATGATTACAATGGTTTGTTTGTTCTAGGTGTGCAAGATGTGGTTCTTTCACACATATACATGTATCTATTCTTCCTCGCATCCTTTTCCCATGTAGGTTATGACACAATGTTGAGTAGTCTTCTCCTGGTCTTCCGTACGTCTTTGGTGGTTATATATTTCACATGGTTTGTATATCTCTGTTAACCCCAATGTGGCAATGTATCCAATCCTCATCCCTTTCTATTTGGTGAACCATAAGTTTTTTTAATGAATCTGTGATTGCCTTTCTCTGTGGAAATATCTTCATTGGTATCAATTTTTAAGTAACTCTTAAAAGTGATATGATAGGATATGTGCCTTTTGCTTTCTCACTTACTACACGTGGCGTGATTACGTCTAGACTCATCTATGGTGCTTCAAATAGCATTGTTTCATTTTTTTCACTAGCGAATATTCCATCTGTACATGGAGGAGTTCTTCTTTGTCCATCCATCTGTTGCTGGACTTTTTGGTTACTTCCATATCTTGGCTATTGTAATGGTGTGCAATGCAGATTTGCCTGCCTGTGTCTTTCCAATTCTCTCTTAGGTTATACGTCGAGGAGTGGGCCTGCTGGATCATATGGTAGCTCAATGTTTACCTTTTTAAGGCACCTCCATTCTGTTCTCATTCGTGGCCCTTTCCAAGTTACGTCCCCTTTGATGTTGAGGGTATGCATTTCTCCACAACACCTTCAGCATTTATTGTTTGTAGTTTTCTTGCTGATGGTTATTCTGACAAGTGTGAGCTGATACCTCTCTGTGGTTGAATTCGAATGTGCCACATAATCTGTTGAAATTGAGCTTTAAGGCATGTCCTTTTCTATTTTTCAAGCTGTGATTACCCCTTAGTTCTTCAAAGTGTTCTCTTTAAGTATGTGTCACAGTTTGAAATGTTTTGGCCTTTACCTCCCTCAAGCCATTTTGAGGGCCTGTTTCATTTACAGTTCTGCAGTACTTGTTCCTATGAAGTGACCATTAGCACAGGCTTTAAAGCTGCTTTTGCAGGTAACTGCCAGAGGGCGGCAGCCTTTCTATGTCCCCCACCCTGGTAACTAGGGAAAAGCCCTTGCGGCCTGTGGTGTTTCTCGGTTATAAATTAGAGTGGAGTGTGCCCGGACAAACCCACACAAGCTGATGTCTCCTTACTTTTGTTGGATTTTTACATTTAATTTTTATTTTTTATTGGAGTAATTTTCCACTGTGTACGTGGACCACTTCTACTTTGTGCATTCCTCGGTTGATGGACATGTTCAATGCTTCCAAGTGTTGGCTATGGTAAATATTGTTGGAGTGCAGGATTGCCAGGCTGTGACTTTTCGATTCTCATTTTCTCAGGTGATAGGCCCAGCAGTGGGTGTGATTGATTGACTGGTAGCACCGTGTTTCCCTTTGCAAAGCACCTTCTTTGTGTTTTCATTAGTGGCTCTTACCACGTCCCCCTTAGAATCGAGGGTACGCATTTCTCCACAATCGCTTCAGCATTATTGTTTGCAGCATTTATGCTAATGGCCCTTCTGGCTGCTGTGAGCTGATAGGTTTTTGTAATTTGGGTTTGCATGTCTTCGAAAATTCGTAAAACTCATCATTTTTCTCCACCGTTTTCTTTTCTGTTAAAAAAAAGGAAACAATTGGGAGTACAATAGAACTCTTGAAATTGTGTTCTTGGAAGGTTGCCCTCTTTTGAAATTTTTGGTCGATTTTCCACCCCAGAATTTTTTTAGAAAGCAGGTGTCTTTTACCGAACTGCAAGTTTGGTGAATATTTAGTGACCTTTAGCAATGGGTTTAAAGCTGCTGTTGGAGGAAGTGGCCTGAAGCAGGAAGCTTATCTCCATTCCCATATCTGGGTACTAGGGCAGCAGAGCCTTTCTGGAAGTCGTGTTCCTAGTTTGTAAATTACATTGGAATGTGCATGGAGAAAGCCCCATAAGTTTATGTCTCATTATTTCTTCTTGGTTTTAAATTTTTTTTAAATTGGGGTAAAGCTTAGAATATTGTTTGTCCTAGGTGTACACCATCTGGTTCGTTTGTACATTATATATGTCTATTCAAGTACAGATCCTCTTCCCATGTAAAATGTTACTGAGGGTTCCGCAGACCTCCCTTGCTATATGGTTGGTCTTTTTGAGATATGTATATAATATGTGTTTGTATACGTATAGTAACACTAATCTTAATTTATCCATTCCCCCCACCTTTCCTTTTAGATGAGCATAGTTTGTTTTCTAAGTCTGTGAGTGTCTTTCTCTGTGGAAATATGTTCATTTGTGTCAGTTGTTAGATAATACCTATAAGTAATATCATAGTATATTTTTCTTTTGCTTTCAGAATTACCTCATGTTCTGTGATTACGTCTAGGCTCATCTACGGTGCTGCAAAGAGCAGTGTTTTATTGTTTCCTATGGCAAATATTCCATTGTGTACCCCGACCACTTCTTCTTTGTCTATTCATGTTGATGGGCATTTTGGTTGCTTCCTTGTCTTGCCTATTGTGAATACTGCTGCAGTGCAGCTTTTGCAGCCTGTGTCTTCTCGATTCTGCTCTTCTCTGGTGATAGGCCCAGCTCTGGTCCTGCTGGATCAAATGGTGGCTCAATTTTTACTTTTAAACGCAGCTCCTTTCTCTTCTCATTATTGGCTCTTACCACTTTACATCTCACCAGCCGCTTCAGGTCACAGAGTTGGCTAAAACCCCTTCAGCATTTATTGTTCGTAGACGTTTTGCTAATGTTTATTTGACTGGTGCGAGTTGAAACTTTTTGTAGATTAGATTTGCATTAGTCTAATAATTCTTTATGTGTAGTTTATATCTATTTTCCTTTTTTAAAAAAAGTGTGTAAAACTTATCCCTTAAAAAAAAGTGAGTAAAACTTACCAATGATCTTCTTGAAAAATTTGCTCTGTGTTGAGTTTTTTGCCCTTTCCCTGCCCCAGGACATTTTTTGAGGACAGGTGTCCTTTACAGCCCTGAGTCCTTGTGAATATTAACTGACCATTAGCTGTGGGGTTAAAGCTGGTCTTGCGTTAAATGGCCACAAGGAGGCAGCATTTCCAACTCTCGGCACTTGGGCAACAGAGCCTTCCTGGAAATCGTGTTAGTAGGCTGAACATTAGAGTGGAATGTGCCAAGACAACACCCAACAGCTTATATCTCCTTACTTTCTGTTTGATTTTTAAATTTATTTTTTATTAGAGCAAATTTGATTAAAATGTTGTGTTTCTTCTAGGTGTACAGAATCTGGTTCATTATATATATGTATCTATAGATCTTTGGATCCTATCCCACGGAGGTTATTACGGAGTGTTCAGTAGACCTCTGTAGGTATAGCCTAGGTTTGGTGATTTATATTTTTCATATGTATTAGTATAGGTCTGTAATCCAGCATATCCTAATTTATACATGCCTCACACCTTTCCATTTGGTTAAATATGGTTTTGTTTTCTTCATCCATTAGGGCCCTTGTCTTGGAAATAAGTTCATGTGTATCAATTTTTAGGTAAAACCTAAAAGTGATATCATAGGATATCTGTCTTTCGGTTTCTTCGTTACTTCAAGTTCTGTGATTATCTCTAGGTCTTTCTATGGTGTTGCAAACGTCACTGTTTCACTCTTTTCCATGGCTAATATTCGACAGTGTACAATGAAAACTTCTTCTTTGTGCATTCATCTGTTGAAGGACATTTTGGTTGTTTCCAACTTTTGGCTATGGTAAATATTGTAGCAGTGCAGGATTGCCAGCCTGTGTCTTTTTGATTCTGGTCTTCTAAGGTGATACTCCCAGCAGTGGGCTTTCCAGATCATATAGTAGCTCAATGTTTACCTTTAAACTCACCTCCATTATGTTCTCACTACTGACTGTTACCAGTTTACATCCAATCAGCTGCTAGAGGGTACACAGTTCTCTAATACCCGTTCAGCATTTATCGTTTGTAGATTTTTTGGTGATGATCATTCTGACTGTTGTGAGGTAAATGTTTTTGTAGATTGGATTAGCATGTCTTTATTAATTCAAGATGTTGAGCATTTTTCCATGCCCACTGCAGGGGCTATCACCTGAGAAGATGAGGATCAAAAAAACAGGAGTTGGCAATCCTGCACTCCAGCAACATTTACCATAGCCAATATTTGGAAGCAATGAATACGTGCATCACCAGAGGAATGCACAAAGAATATGTGCTCCATGTACACAATGGAATATTACTCCAATAAAAAATAAAAATTAAATTTAAAAATCCAACAAAAGTAAGGAGACATCAGCTTGTGTGGGTTTGTCCGGGCACACTCCACTCTAATTTATAACCGAGAAACACCACAGGACACAAGGGCTTTTCCCTAGTTACCAGGGTGGGGAACATAGAAAAGCTGCCGCCCTCTGGCAGTTACCTGCAAAAGCAGCTTTAAAGCCTGTGCTAATGGTCATTTCATAGGAACAAGTACTGCAGAACTGTAAATGAAACCTGCCCTCAAAATGTCTTGAGGGAGGTAATGGCCAAAACATTTCAAAATGTGACACATACTTTAAGAGAACACTTTGAAGAACTAAGTGGTAATCACAGCTTGAAAAATAAAAAGGACAGGACATGCCTTAAATCTCAATTTCAACAGATTATGTAGCACATTCGAATTCAACCACAAAGAGGTATCAGCTCACACTTGTCAGAATAACCAGCAGCAAGAATACTAGAAACAATAAATGCTGAAGATGTTGTGGAGAAATCCATACCCTCAACTTCAAGTGGAACGTAAGTGGGAAAGGGCCACGAATGAGAACAGAATGGAGCTGCCTTAAAAAGGTAAACATTGAGCTACCATATGATCCAGCAGGCCCACTCCTCCACCTATAATCTAAGAAGAGAGAATTGGCAAGACACAGGCAGGCAAATCTGCATAGCACAGTATTACAATAGCCAAGATATGGAAGTAACCAAAAAGTCCACCAACAGATGGATGGGCAAAGAAGAACTCCTCCATGTACAGATGGAATATTCGCTAGTGAAAAAAATGAAACAATGCCATTTGCAGCACCATAGATGAGTCTAGACGTAATCACGCCACCTGTAGTAAGTGAGAAAGCAAAAGACACATATCCTATCATATCACTTTTAGGAGTTACTTAAAAATTGATACCAATGAAGATATTTCCACAGAGAAAGGCAATCACAGATTCATTAAAAAAATTATGGTTCACCAAATAGAAAGGGATGAGGATTGGATACATTACCATATTGTGCTTAAGAGAGATATACAAACCATGTGAAATATATAACCAGCAAAGACGAACAGAAAACCAGGAGAAGACTACTCAACATTGTGTCATAACCTACATGGGAAAAAGATGCGAGGAAGAATAGATAAACGTATATGTGTGAAAGAACCACATCTTGCACACCTAGAACAAACAAACCATTGTAATCAAATTTGCTGGGATAAAAAATAAAAAGTAAATTACAAATATGAACAAGAAGTAATGAGACATAAACTTAAAGGGCTTTTTCCTGGCATATTCCATTCTGATTTACAACCTAGAACACCACTTCCATTAAGGCTCTGTTTCCCCAGGTACAAAATATGGTAAATGAGAAATGCTGCCATCTTGTGGCCGTTTCCTGCAAGAGCAGCTTTAAACTCACAGTGAATGGTCACTTAACATTCCCAAGGACTCAGGCCTGTAAAGGACACCTGCCCTAAAAAATTGTGCTGAAGGAGGGAATGGACAAAAAAATTCAAAACAGGCAAATGTTTCAAAAGAGAGTATGAAGAGTTAAGTTTTACTCACGCTCTTTTAAAAACAAGGAAAATGGATAAAAGCTCAACCTCAGGGAGTATTACACCCATGCAATCTAATCTACAAAAAGTTTCAACTTACACCAGTCGACTGACCATCAGCAAAAAGTCTACAAACAATAAATGCTGAAGGGGTTTTAGAGAACTGTGTACCCTCTACCTGCTGGTGAGACGTAAAGGGGTAACAGCCAATAATGAGAACAGAAAGGAGCTGTGTTTAAAAGTAAAAATGGAGGTACCATTCAATCCAGCAGGCGCACCAATGGACCTCTCACATGAGAAGACAAGAATCGCAAAGACACAGGCCACAAAAGCTGCAGCGCAGCCTTATTCTCAATAGCCAAGACAGTGAGGCAATCAAAATGTCCAACAAGAGGTGAATGGATAAAGAAGAAGTGGTCCATGTACACAATGGAATATTAGCAATGGAAAACAATGAACCATTGGTCTCTGAGGCACCACAAATGAGTCTGGAGATAATCACGAAACATGAGGTAAGTCGGAAAGCAAAAGACCTCTATTCTATGATATCACTTAAAGGCGTTATCTAGTAACTGACACAAATGAACATATTTCCACAGAGAAAGACACTCACAGACTTAGAAAACAAACTATGCTCATCTAAAAGGAAAGGTGGGGGGAATGGATAAATTAAGATTAGTGTTACTATATGTATACAAACACATATTATATACATATCTCAAAAAGACCGACCATATAGCAAGGGAGGTCTGTGGAACCCTCAGTAACATTTTACATGGGAAGAGGATCTGTACTTGAATAGACATATAGAATGTACAAACGAACCAGATGGTGTACACCTAGGACAAACAATATTCTAAGCTTTACCCCAATTAAAAAAAAATTTAAAACCAAGATGAAATAATGAGACATAAACTTATGGGGCTTTCTCCATGCACATTCCAATGTAATTTACAAACTAGGAACACGACTTCCAGAAAGGCTCTGCTGCCCTAGTAACCAGATATGGGAATGGAGATATGCTGCCTGCTTGAGGCCACTTCCCACAACAGCAGCTTTAAACCCATTGCTAAAGGTCACTAAATATTCACCAAACTTGCAGTTCGGTAAAAGACACCTGCTTTCTAAACAAATTCTGGGGTGGAAAATCGACCAAAAATTTCAAAACAGGGCAAACTTCCAAGAACACAATTTCAAGAGTTATATTTTACTCCCAATTGTTTCCTTTTTTTTTAACAGAAAAGAAAACGGTGGAGAAAAATGATGAGTTTTACGAATTTTCAAAGACATGCAAACCCAAATTACAAAAACCTATCAGCTCACAACAGCCAGAAGGGCCATTAGCATAAATATTGCAAACAATAAATGCTGAAGCGATTGTGGAGAAATGCGTACCCTGGATTCTAAGGGGGACGAGGTAAGAGCCACTAATGAAAACACAAAGAAGGTGCTTTGAAAAGGGAAACACTGTGCTACCAGTTAATCAATCACACCCACTGCTGGGCCTATCACCTGAGAAAATGAGAATCAAAAAGTCACAGGCTGGCAATCCTGCACTCCAACAATATTGACCATAGCCAACACTTGGAAGCAATGAAAACGTCCATCAACCGAGGAATGCACAAAGTAGAAGTGGTCCACGTACACAGTGGAAAATTACTCCAATAAAAAATAAAAATTAAATTTAAAAATCCCCAAAATTAAGGAGACATCAGCTTGTGTGGGTTTGTCCGGGCACACTCCACTCTAATTTATAACCGAGAAACACCACAGGCCACAAGGGCTTTTCCCTAGTTACCAGGGTGGGGGACATAGAAAGGCTGCCGCCCTCTGGTAGTTACCTGCAAAAGCAGCTTTAAAACCTGTGCTAATGGTCATTTCATAGGAACAAGTACGGCAGAAATGTAAATGAAACAGGCCCTCAAAATGTCTTGAGGGAGGTAAAGCCCAAAACATTTCAAAATGTGACACATACTTAAAGAGAACACTTTGAAGAACTAAGGGGTAATCACAGCTTGAAAAATAAAAAGGACATGCCTTCAAGCTCAATTTCAACGGATTATGAGGCACGTGCAAATTCAACCACAAAGAGGTATCAGCTCACAATTGTCAGAATAACCATCAGCAAGCAAACTACAAACAATAAATGCGGAAGGTGTTGTGGAGAAATGCATACCCTCAACGTCAAGTGGGACGTAAGTTGGAAAGGGCCACGAATGAGAACAGAATGGAGGTGCCTTTAAAAGGTAACATTGAGTTACCATATGATCCAGCAGGCCCACTCCTCCACCTATAATCTAAGAAGAGAGAATTGGAAGACACAGGCAGGCAAATCTGCATGGCACAGTATTACAATAGCCAAGATATGGAAGTAACCAAAAAGTCCACCAACAGATGGGTGGACAAAGAAGAACTCCTCCATGTACAGATGCAATATTCGCTAGTGAAAAAAATGAAACAATGCCATTTGCAGCACCATAGATGAGTCTAGACCTAATCACGCCACCTGTAGTAAGTGAGAAAGCAAAAGACACATATCCTATCATATCACTTTTAGGAGTTACTTAAAAATTGATACCAATGAAGATATTTCCACAGAGAAAGGCAATCACAGATTCATTAAAAAACTTATGGTTCACCAAATAGAAAGGGATGAGGAGTGGATACATTACCGTATTGGGGTTAACAGAGATATACAAACCATGCAAAATATATAATCACCAAAGACGTACGGAAGACCAGGAGAAGACTACTCAACATTGTGTCATAACCTACATGGGAAAAGGATGTGAGGAAGAATAGATACATGTATATGTGTGAAAGAACCACATCTTGCACACCTAGAACAAACAAACCATTGTAATCAAATTTGCTGGGATAAAAAATAAAAAGTAAATTACAAATATGAACAAGAAGTAATGAGACATAAACTTAAAGGGCTTTTCCCTGGCACATTCCATTTTAATTTACAACCTAGAACACCACTTCCATTAAGGCTCTGTTTCCCTAGGAACCAAATTTGGTAAAGGGGAAATGCTGCCACCTTGTTTCCGTTTCCTGCAAGAAAAGCTTTAAACTCACAGCTAATGGTCACTTAACATTCCCAAGGACTCAGGGCTGTAAAGGACACCTGCCCTAAAAAATTGTGCTGAAGGAGGGAATGGACAAAAAAATTCAAAACAGGCAAATGTTTCAAGAAGAGAGTATGAAGAGTTAAGTTTTACTCACGCTCTTTTAAAAAAAGGAAAATGGATAAAAGCTCAACCTCAGGGAGGGTTAGACCCATGCAATCTAATCTCCAAAAAGTTTCAACTTAAACCAGTTGACTTACCATCAGCAGAAAGTCTACAAACAATAAATGCTGAAGGGGTTTTAGAGAACTGTGTACACTCTACCTGCTGGTGAGACGTTAAGGGGTAACAGCCAATAATGAGAACAGAAAGGAGCTGTGTTTAAAAGTAAAACTGCAGGTACCATTCAATACAGCAGGCGCACCATTGGATCTCTCACCTGAGAAGACAAGAATCGAGAAGACACAGGCCGCAAAAGCTGCAGTGCAGCTTTATTCACAATAGCCAAGACAGTGAAGCAATCAAAATGTCCAACAACAGGTGAATGGATAAAGAAGAAGTGGTCCATGTACACAATGGAATAATAGCCATGGAAAACAATGAGCCACTGCTCTCTGAGGCACTACAAATGAGTCTGGAGATAATCACGAAACATGAGGTAAGTCGGAAAGCAAAAGACCTATATTCTATGATATCACTTATAGGCGTTATCTAATAACTGACACAAAGGAACATATTTCCACAGAGAAAGACACTCACAGACTTAGAAAAGAAACTATGCTCATCTAAAAGGAAAGGTGGGGGGAATGGATAAATTAAGATTAGTGTTACTATATGTATACAAACACATATTATATACATATCTCAAAAAGACCAACCATATAGCAAAGGAGGTCTGCGGAACCCTCAGTAACGTTTTACATGGGAAGAGGATCTGTACTTGAATAGACATATAGAATGTACAAACGAACCAGATTGTGTACACCTAGGACAAACAATATTCTAAGCTTTACCCCAATTAAAAAAAAAATTAAAACCAAGAAGAAATAATGAGACATAAACTTATGGGGCTTTCTCCATGCACATTCCAATGTAATTTACAAACTAGGAACACGACTTCCAGAAAGGCTCTGCTGCCCTAGTACCCAGATATGGGAATGGAGATATGCTGCCTGCTTGAGGCCACTTCCCACAACAGCAGCTTTAAACCCATTGCTAAAGGTCACTAAATATTCACCAAACTTGCAGTTCGGTAAAAGACACCTGCTTTCTAAACAAATTCTGGGGTGGAAAATCGACCAAAAATTTCAAAACAGGGCAACCTTCCAAGAACACAATTTCAAGAGTTTTATTGTACTCCCAATTGTTTCCTTTTTTTTAACAGAAAAGAAAACGGTGGAGAAAAATGATGAGTTTTACGAATTTTCAAAGACATGCAAACCCAAATTACAAAAACCTATCAGCTCACAACAGCCAGAAGAGCCATTAGCATAAATATTGCAAACAGTAAATGCTGAAGCGATTGTGGAGAAATGCGTACCCTGGATTCTAAGGGGGACGAGGTAAGAGCCACTAATGAAAACACAAAGAAGGTGCTTTGAAAAGGGAAACACGGTGCTACCAGTCAATCAATCACACCCACTGCTGGGCCTATCACCTGAGAAAATGAGAATCAAAAAGTCACAGGCTGGCAATCCTGCACTCCAACAATATTTACCATAGCCAAGACTTGGAAGCAATGAAAATGTCCATCAACCGAGGAATGCACAAAGTAGAAGTGGTCCACGTACACAGTGGAAAATTACTCCAATAAAAAATAAAAATTAAATTTAAAAATCCAACAAAAGTAAGGAGACATCAGCTTGTGTGGGTTTGTCCGGGCACACTCCACTCTAATTTATAACCGAGAAACACCACAGGCCGCAAGGGCTTTTCCCTAGTTACCAGGGTGGGGGACATAGAAAGTCTGCCGCCCTCTGGCAGTTAGCTGCAAAAGCAGCTTTAAAGCCTGTGCTAATGGTCATTTCATAGGAACAAGTACGGCAGAACTGTAAATGAAACCTGCCCTCAAAATGTCTGGAGGGAGGTAATGGCCAAAACATTTCAAAATGTGACACATACTTTAAGAGAACACTTTGAAGAACTAAGGGGTAATCACAGCTTGAAAAATAAAAAGGACATGTCTGCAAGCTCAATTTCAGTGGATTATGAGGCACGTGCGAATTCAGCCACAAAGAGGTATCAGATCACACTTGTCAGAATAACCATCAGCAAGAAAACTACAAACAATAAATGCTGAAGGTGTTGTAGAGAAATGCATACCCTCAAATTCAAGGGGGACGTAACATGGAAAGGGCCACGAACTAGAAGAGAATGGAGGTGCCTTAAAAAGGTAAACATTGAGCTACCGTATGATCCAGCAGGCCCACTCCTCCACCTAAAATCTAAGAAGAGAGAATTGGAAAGACACAGGCAGGCAAATCTGCATTGCACAGTATTACAATAGCCAAGATATGGAAGTAACCAAAAAGTCTACCAACAGATGGGTGGACAAAGAAGAACTCCTCCATGTACAGATGGAATATTCGCTAGTGAAAAAAATGAAACAATGCCATTTGCAGCACCATAGATGAGTCTAGATGTAATCACGCCACCTGTAGTAAGTGAGAAAGCAAAAGACACATATCCTATCGTATTACTTTAAGGAGTTACTTAAAAATTGATACCAGTGAAGATATTTCCACAGAGAAAGGCAATCACAGATTCATTAAAAAACTTATGCTTCACCAAATAGAAAGGGATGAGGATTGGATACATTACCATATTGTGCTTAAGAGAGATATACAAACCATGTGAAATATATAACCAGCAAAGACGTACAGAAAACCAGGAGAAGACTACTCAACATTGTGTCATAAGCTACATGGGAAAAGGATGCGAGGAAGAATAGATAAACGTATATGTGTGAAAGAACCACATCTTGCACACCTAGAACAAACAAACCATTGAAATCAAATTTGCTGGGATAAAAAATAAAAAGTAAATTACAAATATGAACAAGAAGTAATGAGACATAAACTTAAAGGGCTTTTTCCTGGCACATTCCATTCAGATTTACAACCTAGAACACCACTTCCATTAAGCCTCTGTTTCCCTAGTAACCAAATTTGGTAAAGGAGAAATGCTGCCACCTTGTGGCCGTTTCCTGCAAAAGCAGCTTTAAAGTCACAGCTAATGGTCACTTAACATTCCCAAGGACTCAGGGCTGTAAAGGTCACCTGCCCTAAAAAATTGTGCTGAAGTAAGGAGTGGACCAAAAAATTTAAAACAGGCAAATGTTTCAAGAAGAGAGTATGAAGAGTTAAGTTTTATTCACGCTCTTTTTAAAAAAAAAGGAAAATGGATAAAAGCTCAACCTCAGGGAGTGTTAGACCCATGCAATCTAATCTACAAAAAGTTTCAACTTACACCAGTCGACTGACCATCAGCAAAAAGTCTACAAACAATAAATGCTGAAGGGGTTTTAGAGAACTGTGTACCCTCTACCGTCTGGTGAGACGTAAATGGGTAACAGCCAATAATGAGAAAAGAAAGGAGCTGTGTTTAAAAGTAAAAAGGGAGGTACCATTCAATCCAGCAAGCGCACCAATGGACCTCTCACCTGAGAAGACAAGAATCGAGAAGACACAGGCCGCAAAAGCTGCAGTGCAGCCTTATTCACAATAGCCAAGACAGTGAAGCATCAAAATGTCCAACAAGAGGTGAATGGATAAAGAACAAGTGGTCCATGTACACAATAGAATATTAGCCATGGAAAACAATGAACCATTGCTCTCTGTGGCGCCACAAATGAGTCTGGAGATAATCATGAAACATGAGGTAAGTCGGAAAGCAAAAGACCTATATTCTATGATATCACTTATAGGTGTTATCTAATAACTGACACAAAGGAACATATTTCCACAGAGAAAGACACTCACAGACTTAGAAAACAAACTATGCTCATCTAAAAGGAAAGGTGGGGGGAATGGATAAATTAAGATTAGTGTTACTATATGTATACAAACACATATTATATACATATCTCAAAAATACCGACCATATAGCAAGGGAGGTCTGCGGAACCCTCAGTAACATTTTACATGGGAAGAGGATCTGTACTTGAATAGACATATAGAATGTACAAATGAACCAGATTGTGTACACCTAGGACAAACAATATTCTAAGCTTTACCCCAATTAAAAAAAAAATTAAAACCAAGAAGAAATAATGAGACATAAACTAAAGGGTGTTTCTCCATGCATATTCCAATGTAATTTACAACCTAGGAACACGACTTCCAGAAAGACTCTGCTGCCCTAGTACCCAGATTTGGGAATAGAGAAATGCTGCCTGTTTCAGGCCACTTCCCACAACAGGAGCTTTAAAACTATTGCGAAAGTTCACTAAATATTCATCAAACTTGCAGTTCACTAAATGACACCTGCTTTCTAACAAAGTCTGAGGTGGAAAATCGACCAAAAAATTCAAAAGCGAGCAACCTTCCAAGAAGACAATATCAAGAGTAATATTGTACTCCCAATTGTTTCCTTTTTTTAACAGAAAAGAAAACGGCGGAGAAAAACGATGAGTTTTACGAATTTTCAAAGACATGCAAACACAAATTTTAAAACCCTATCAGCTCACAGCAGCCAGTAGGGCCATTAGCATAAATGCTGCAAACAATAAATGCTGAAGCGATTGTGGAGAAATGTGTACACTCGATTCTAAGAGGGACCTGGTAAGTGCCACTAATGAAAACACAAAGAAGGTGCTTTGAAAAGGGAAACACGGTGCTACCAGTCAGTCAATCACACCCACTTTTGGGCCTATCACCTGAGAAAATGAGAATCAAAAAGTCACAGGCTGGCAATCCTGCACTCCAACAATATTTACCATAGCCAACACTTGGAAGCAATGAAAATGTCCATCAACCGAGGAATGCACAAAGTAGAAGTGGTCCACGTACACAGTGGAAAATTACTCCAATAAAAAATAAAAATTAAATTTAAAAATCCAACAAAAGTAAGGAGACATCAGCTTGTGTGGGTTTGTCCGGGCACACTCCACTCTAATTTATAACCGAGAAACACCACAGGCCGCAAGGGCTTTTCCCTAGTTACCAGGGTGGGGAACATAGAAAGGCTGCCGCCCTCTGGCAGTTACCTGCAAAAGCAGCTTTAAAGCCTGTGCTAATGGTCATTTCATAGGAACAAGTACTGCAGAACTGTAAATGAAACCTGCCCTCAAAATGTCTTGAGGGAGGTAATGGCCAAAACATTTCAAAATGTGACACATACTTTAAGAGAACACTTTGAAGAACTAAGGGGTAATCACAGCTTGAAAAATAAAAAGGACATGCCTTCAAGCTCAGTTTCAACGGATTATGAGGCACGTGCAAATTCAACCACAAAGAGGTATCAGCTCACAATTGTCAGAATAACCATCAGCAAGCAAACTACAAACAATAAATGCGGAAGGTGTTGTGGAGAAATGCATACCCTCAACTTCAAGTGGGACGTAAGTTGGAAAGGGCCACGAATGAGAACAGAATGGAGGTGCCTTAAAAAGGTAAACATTGAGTTACCATATGATCCAGCAGGCCCACTCCTCCACCTATAATCTAAGAAGAGAGAATTGGAAGACACAGGCAGGCAAATCTGCATGGCACAGTATTACAATAGCCAAGATATGGAAGTAACCAAAAAGTCCACCAACAGATGGGTGGACAAAGAAGAACTCCTCCATGTACAGATGCAATATTCGCTAGTGAAAAAAATGAAACAATGCCATTTGCAGCACCATAGATGAGTCTAGACCTAATCACGCCACCTGTAGTAAGTGAGAAAGCAAAAGACACATATCCTATCATATCACTTTTAGGAGTTACTTAAAAATTGATACCAATGAAGATATTTCCACAGAGAAAGGCAATCACAGATTCATTAAAAAACTTATGGTTCACCAAATAGAAAGGGATGAGGATTGGATACATTACCGTCTTGGGGTTAACAGAGATATACAAACCATGCGAAATATATAATCACCAAAGACGTACGGAAGACCAGGAGAAGACTACTCAACATTGTGTCATAACCTACATGGGAAAAGGATGCGAGGAAGAATAGATACATGTATATGTGTGAAAGAACCACATCTTGCACACCTAGAACAAACAAACCATTGTAATCAAATTTGCTGGGATAAAAAATAAAAAGTAAATTACAAATATGAACAAGAAGTAATGAGACATAAACTTAAAGGGCTTTTCCCTGGCACATTCCATTTTAATTTACAACCTAGAACACCACTTCCATTAAGGCTCTGTTTCCCTAGGAACCAAATTTGGTAAAGGGGAAATGCTGCCACCTTGTTTCCGTTTCCTGCAAGAAAAGCTTTAAACTCACAGCTAATGGTCACTTAACATTCCCAAGGACTCAGGGCTGTAAAGGACACCTGCCCTAAAAAATTGTGCTGAAGGAGGGAATGGACAAAAAAATTCAAAACAGGCAAATGTTTCAAGAAGAGAGTATGAAGAGTTAAGTTTTACTCACGCTCTTTTAAAAAAAGGAAAATGGATAAAAGCTCAACCTCAGGGAGGGTTAGACCCATGCAATCTAATCTCCAAAAAGTTTCAACTTACACCAGTCGACTGACCATCAGCAAAAAGTCTACAAACAATAAATGCTGAAGGGGTTTTAGGGAACTGTGTACCCTCTACCGTCTGGTGAGACGTAAATGGGTAAGAGCCAATAATGAGAAAAGAAAGGAGCTGTGTTTAAAAGTAAAAAGGGAGGTACCATTCAATCCAGCAAGCGCACCAATGGACCTCTCACCTGAGAAGACAAGAATCGAGAAGACACAGGCCGCAAAAGCTGCAGTGCAGCCTTATTCACAATAGCCAAGACAGTGAAGCATCAAAATGTCCAACAAGAGGTGAATGGATAAAGAACAAGTGGTCCATGTACACAATAGAATATTAGCCATGGAAAACAATGAACCATTGCTCTCTGTGGCGCCACAAATGAGTCTGGAGATAATCATGAAACATGAGGTAAGTCGGAAAGCAAAAGACCTATATTCTATGATATCACTTATAGGTGTTATCTAATAACTGACACAAAGGAACATATTTCCACAGAGAAAGACACTCACAGACTTAGAAAACAAACTATGCTCATCTAAAAGGAAAGGTGGGGGGAATGGATAAATTAAGATTAGTGTTACTATATGTATACAAACACATATTATATACATATCTCAAAAATACCGACCATATAGCAAGGGAGGTCTGCGGAACCCTCAGTAACATTTTACATGGGAAGAGGATCTGTACTTGAATAGACATAT
Source organism: Balaenoptera borealis (assembly GCF_965194805.1). Lineage (NCBI taxonomy): Eukaryota > Metazoa > Chordata > Mammalia > Artiodactyla > Balaenopteridae > Balaenoptera > Balaenoptera borealis. The sequence goes on from NW_028123079.1 coordinate 71,702, forward strand.
AGAATGTACAAATGAACCAGATTGTGTACACCTAGGACAAACAATATTCTAAGCTTTACCCCAATTAAAAAAAAAAATTAAAACCAAGAAGAAATAATGAGACATAAACTAAAGGGTGTTTCTCCATGCATATTCCAATGTAATTTACAACCTAGGAACACGACTTCCAGAAAGACTCTGCTGCCCTAGTACCCAGATTTGGGAATAGAGAAATGCTGCCTGTTTCAGGCCACTTCCCACAACAGGAGCTTTAAAACTATTGCGAAAGTTCACTAAATATTCATCAAACTTGCAGTTCACTAAATGACACCTGCTTTCTAAAAAAGTCTGAGGTGGAAAATCGACCAAAAAATTCAAAAGCAAGCAACCTTCCAAGAAGACAATATCAAGAGTAATATTGTACTCCCAATTGTTTCCTTTTTTTAACAGAAAAGAAAACGGCGGAGAAAAACGATGAGTTTTACGAATTTTCAAAGACATGCAAACACAAATTTTAAAACCCTATCAGCTCACAGCAGCCAGTAGGGCCATTAGCATAAATGCTGCAAACAATAAATGCTGAAGCGATTGTGGAGAAATGTGTACACTCGATTCTAAGGGGGACCTGGTAAGTGCCACTAATGAAAACACAAAGAAGGTGCTTTGAAAAGGGAAACACGGTGCTACCAGTCAGTCAATCACACCCACTTTTGGGCCTATCACCTGAGAAAATGAGAATCAAAAAGTCACAGGCTGGCAATCCTGCACTCCAACAATATTTACCATAGCCAACACTTGGAAGCAATGAAAATGTCCATCAACCGAGGAATGCACAAAGTAGAAGTGGTCCACGTACACAGTGGAAAATTACTCCAATAAAAAATAAAAATTAAATTTAAAAATCCAACAAAAGTAAGGAGACATCAGCTTGTGTGGGTTTGTCTGGGCACACTCCACTCTAATTTATAACCGAGAAACACCACAGGCCGCAAGGGCTTTTCCCTAGTTACCAGGGTGGGGAACATAGAAAGGCTGCTGCCCTCTGGCAGTTACCTGCAAAAGCAGCTTTAAAGCCTGTGCTAATGGTCATTTCATAGGAACAAGTACTGCAGAACTGTAAATGAAACCTGCCCTCAAAATGTCTTGAGGGAGGTAATGGCCAAAACATTTCAAAATGTGACACATACTTTAAGAGAACACTTTGAAGAACTAAGGGGTAATCACAGCTTGAAAAATAAAAAGGACATGCCTTCAAGCTCAATTTCAACGGATTATGAGGCACGTGCAAATTCAACCACAAAGAGGTATCAGCTCACAATTGTCAGAATAACCATCAGCAAGCAAACTACAAACAATAAATGCGGAAGGTGTTGTGGAGAAATGCATACCCTCAACTTCAAGTGGGACGTAAGTTGGAAAGGGCCACGAATGAGAACAGAATGGAGGTGCCTTAAAAAGGTAAACATTGAGTTACCATATGATCCAGCAGGCCCACTCCTCCACCTATAATCTAAGAAGAGAGAATTGGAAGACACAGGCAGGCAAATCTGCATGGCACAGTATTACAATAGCCAAGATATGGAAGTAACCAAAAAGTCCACCAACAGATGGGTGGACAAAGAAGAACTCCTCCATGTACAGATGCAATATTCGCTAGTGAAAAAAATGAAACAATGCCATTTGCAGCACCATAGATGAGTCTAGACCTAATCACGCCACCTGTAGTAAGTGAGAAAGCAAAAGACACATATCCTATCATATCACTTTTAGGAGTTACTTAAAAATTGATACCAATGAAGATATTTCCACAGAGAAAGGCAATCACAGATTCATTAAAAAACTTATGGTTCACCAAATAGAAAGGGATGAGGATTGGATACATTACCGTCTTGGGGTTAACAGAGATATACAAACCATGCGAAATATATAATCACCAAAGACGTACGGAAGACCAGGAGAAGACTACTCAACATTGTGTCATAACCTACATGGGAAAAGGATGCGAGGAAGAATAGATACATGTATATGTGTGAAAGAACCACATCTTGCACACCTAGAACAAACAAACCATTGTAATCAAATTTGCTGGGATAAAAAATAAAAAGTAAATTACAAATATGAACAAGAAGTAATGAGACATAAACTTAAAGGGCTTTTCCCTGGCACATTCCATTTTAATTTACAACCTAGAACACCACTTCCATTAAGGCTCTGTTTCCCTAGGAACCAAATTTGGTAAAGGGGAAATGCTGCCACCTTGTTTCCGTTTCCTGCAAGAAAAGCTTTAAACTCACAGCTAATGGTCACTTAACATTCCCAAGGACTCAGGGCTGTAAAGGACACCTGCCCTAAAAAATTGTGCTGAAGGAGGGAATGGACAAAAAAATTCAAAACAGGCAAATGTTTCAAGAAGAGAGTATGAAGAGTTAAGTTTTACTCACGCTCTTTTAAAAAAAGGAAAATGGATAAAAGCTCAACCTCAGGGAGGGTTAGACCCATGCAATCTAATCTCCAAAAAGTTTCAACTTAAACCAGTTGACTTACCATCAGCAGAAAGTCTACAAACAATAAATGCTGAAGGGGTTTTAGAGAACTGTGTACACTCTACCTGCTGGTGAGACGTTAAGGGGTAACAGCCAATAATGAGAACAGAAAGGAGCTGTGTTTAAAAGTAAAACTGCAGGTACCATTCAATACAGCGGGCGCACCATTGGATCTCTCACCTGAGAAGACAAGAATCGAGAAGACACAGGCCGCAAAAGCTGCAGTGCAGCCTTATTCACAATAGCCAAGACAGTGGAGCAATCAAAATGTCCAACAACAGGTGAATGGATAAAGAAGAAGTGGTCCATGTACACAATGGAATAATAGCCATGGAAAACAATGAGCCACTGCTCTCTGAGGCACTACAAATGAGTCTGGAGATAATCACGAAACATGAGGTAAGTCGGAAAGCAAAAGACCTATATTCTATGATATCACTTATAGGCGTTATCTAATAACTGACACAAAGGAACATATTTCCACAGAGAAAGACACTCACAGACTTAGAAAACAAACTATGCTCATCTAAAAGGAAAGGTGGGGGGAATGGATAAATTAAGATTAGTGTTACTATATGTATACAAACACATATTATATACATATCTCAAAAAGACCAACCATATAGCAAGGGAGGTCTGCGGAACCCTCAGTAACGTTTTACATGGGAAGAGGATCTGTACTTGAATAGACATATAGAATGTACAAACGAACCAGATTGTGTACACCTAGGACAAACAATATTCTAAGCTTTACCCCAATTAAAAAAAAAATTAAAACCAAGAAGAAATAATGAGACATAAACTTATGGGGCTTTCTCCATGCACATTCCAATGTAATTTACAAACTAGGAACACGACTTCCAGAAAGGCTCTGCTGCCCTAGTACCCAGATATGGGAATGGAGATATGCTGCCTGCTTGAGGCCACTTCCCACAACAGCAGCTTTAAACCCATTGCTAAAGGTCACTAAATATTCACCAAACTTGCAGTTCGGTAAAAGACACCTGCTTTCTAAACAAATTCTGGGGTGGAAAATCGACCAAAAATTTCAAAACAGGGCAACCTTCCAAGAACACAATTTCAAGAGTTATATTGTACTCCCAATTGTTTCCTTTTTTTTAACATAAAAGAAAACGGTGGAGAAAAATGATGAGTTTTACGAATTTTCAAAGACATGCAAACCCGAATTACAAAAACCTATCAGCTCACAACAGCCAGAAGAGCCATTAGCATAAATATTGCAAACAGTAAATGCTGAAGCGATTGTGGAGAAATGCGTACCCTGGATTCTAAGGGGGACGAGGTAAGAGCCACTAATGAAAACACAAAGAAGGTGCTTTGAAAAGGGAAACACTGTGCTACCAGTCAATCAATCACACCCACTGCTGGGCCTATCACCTGAGAAAATGAGAATCAAAAAGTCACAGGCTGGCAATCCTGCACTCCAACAATATTTACCATAGCCAACACTTGGAAGCAATGAAAATGTCCATCAACCGAGGAATGCACAAAGTAGAAGTGGTCCACGTACACAGTGGAAAATTACTCCAATAAAAAATAAAAATTAAATTTAAAAATCCAACAAAAGTAAGGAGACATCAGCTTGTGTGGGTTTGTCCGGGCACACTCCACTCTAATTTATAACCGAGAAACACCACAGGCCGCAAGGGCTTTTCCCTAGTTACCAGGGTGGGGGACATAGAAAGTCTGCCGCCCTCTGGCAGTTAGCTGCAAAAGCAGCTTTAAAGCCTGTGCTAATGGTCATTTCATAGGAACAAGTACGGCAGAACTGTAAATGAAACCTGCCCTCAAAATGTCTGGAGGGAGGTAATGGCCAAAACATTTCAAAATGTGACACATACTTTAAGAGAACACTTTGAAGAACTAAGGGGTAATCACAGCTTGAAAAATAAAAAGGACATGTCTGCAAGCTCAATTTCAGTGGATTATGAGGCACGTGCGAATTCAGCCACAAAGAGGTATCAGATCACACTTGTCAGAATAACCATCAGCAAGAAAACTACAAACAATAAATGCTGAAGGTGTTGTAGAGAAATGCATACCCTCAAATTCAAGGGGGACGTAACATGGAAAGGGCCACGAACTAGAACAGAATGGAGGTGCCTTAAAAAGGTAAACATTGAGCTACCGTATGATCCAGCAGGCCCACTCCTCCACCTAAAATCTAAGAAGAGAGAATTGGAAAGACACAGGCAGGCAAATCTGCATTGCACAGTATTACAATAGCCAAGATATGGAAGTAACCAAAAAGTCTACCAACAGATGGGTGGACAAAGAAGAACTCCTCCATGTACAGATGGAATATTCGCTAGTGAAAAAAATGAAACAATGCCATTTGCAGCACCATAGATGAGTCTAGATGTAATCACGCCACCTGTAGTAAGTGAGAAAGCAAAAGACACATATCCTATCGTATTACTTTAAGGAGTTACTTAAAAATTGATACCAGTGAAGATATTTCCACAGAGAAAGGCAATCACAGATTCATTAAAAAACATATGCTTCACCAAATAGAAAGGGATGAGGATTGGATACATTACCATATTGTGCTTAAGAGAGATATACAAACCATGTGAAATATATAACCAGCAAAGACGTACAGAAAACCAGGAGAAGACTACTCAACATTGTGTCATAAGCTACATGGGAAAAGGATGCGAGGAAGAATAGATAAACGTATATGTGTGAAAGAACCACATCTTGCACACCTAGAACAAACAAACCATTGAAATCAAATTTGCTGGGATAAAAAATAAAAAGTAAATTACAAATATGAACAAGAAGTAATGAGACATAAACTTAAAGGGCTTTTTCCTGGCACATTCCATTCAGATTTACAACCTAGAACACCACTTCCATTAAGCCTCTGTTTCCCTAGTAACCAAATTTGGTAAAGGAGAAATGCTGCCACCTTGTGGCCGTTTCCTGCAAAAGCAGCTTTAAAGTCACAGCTAATGGTCACTTAACATTCCCAAGGACTCAGGGCTGTAAAGGTCACCTGCCCTAAAAAATTGTGCTGAAGTAAGGAGTGGACCAAAAAATTTAAAACAGGCAAATGTTTCAAGAAGAGAGTATGAAGAGTTAAGTTTTATTCACGCTCTTTTTAAAAAAAAAGGAAAATGGATAAAAGCTCAACCTCAGGGAGTGTTAGACCCATGCAATCTAATCTACAAAAAGTTTCAACTTACACCAGTCGACTGACCATCAGCAAAAAGTCTACAAACAATAAATGCTGAAGGGGTTTTAGAGAACTGTGTACCCTCTACCGTCTGGTGAGACGTAAATGGGTAACAGCCAATAATGAGAAAAGAAAGGAGCTGTGTTTAAAAGTAAAAAGGGAGGTACCATTCAATCCAGCAAGCGCACCAATGGACCTCTCACCTGAGAAGACAAGAATCGAGAAGACACAGGCCGCAAAAGCTGCAGTGCAGCCTTATTCACAATAGCCAAGACAGTGAAGCATCAAAATGTCCAACAAGAGGTGAATGGATAAAGAACAAGTGGTCCATGTACACAATAGAATATTAGCCATGGAAAACAATGAACCATTGCTCTCTGTGGCGCCACAAATGAGTCTGGAGATAATCATGAAACATGAGGTAAGTCGGAAAGCAAAAGACCTATATTCTATGATATCACTTATAGGCGTTATCTAATAACTGACACAAAGGAACATATTTCCACAGAGAAAGACACTCACAGACTTAGAAAACAAACTATGCTCATCTAAAAGGAAAGGTGGGGGGAATGGATAAATTAAGATTAGTGTTACTATATGTATACAAACACATATTATATACATATCTCAAAAATACCGACCATATAGCAAGGGAGGTCTGCGGAACCCTCAGTAACATTTTACATGGGAAGAGGATCTGTACTTGAATAGACATATAGAATGTACAAATGAACCAGATTGTGTACACCTAGGACAAACAATATTCTAAGCTTTACCCCAATTAAAAAAAAAAATTAAAACCAAGAAGAAATAATGAGACATAAACTAAAGGGTGTTTCTCCATGCATATTCCAATGTAATTTACAACCTAGGAACACGACTTCCAGAAAGACTCTGCTGCCCTAGTACCCAGATTTGGGAATAGAGAAATGCTGCCTGTTTCAGGCCACTTCCCACAACAGGAGCTTTAAAACTATTGCGAAAGTTCACTAAATATTCATCAAACTTGCAGTTCACTAAATGACACCTGCTTTCTAAAAAAGTCTGAGGTGGAAAATCGACCAAAAAATTCAAAAGCGAGCAACCTTCCAAGAAGACAATATCAAGAGTAATATTGTACTCCCAATTGTTTCCTTTTTTTAACAGAAAGGAAAACGGCGGAGAAAAACGATGAGTTTTACGAATTTTCAAAGACATGCAAACACAAATTTTAAAACCCTATCAGCTCACAGCAGCCAGTAGGGCCATTAGCATAAATGCTGCAAACAATAAATGCTGAAGCGATTGTGGAGAAATGTGTACACTCGATTCTAAGGGGGACCTGGTAAGTGCCACTAATGAAAACACAAAGAAGGTGCTTTGAAAAGGGAAACACGGTGCTACCAGTCAGTCAATCACACCCACTTTTGGGCCTATCACCTGAGAAAATGAGAATCAAAAAGTCACAGGCTGGCAATCCTGCACTCCAACAATATTTACCATAGCCAAGACTTGGAAGCAATGAAAATGTCCATCAACCGAGGAATGCACAAAGTAGAAGTGGTCCACGTACACAGTGGAAAATTACTCCAATAAAAAATAAAAATTAAATTTAAAAATCCAACAAAAGTAAGGAGACATCAGCTTGTGTGGGTTTGTCCGGGCACACTCCACTCTAATTTATAACCGAGAAACACCACAGGCCGCAAGGGCTTTTCCCTAGTTACCAGGGTGGGGAATATAGAAAGGCTGCCGCCCTCTGGCAGTTACCTGCAAAAGCAGCTTTAAAGCCTGTGCTAATGGTCATTTCATAGGAACAAGTACTGCAGAACTGTAAATGAAACCTGCCCTCAAAATGTCTTGAGGGAGGTAATGGCCAAAACATTTCAAAATGTGACACATACTTTAAGAGAACACTTTGAAGAACTAAGGGGTAATCACAGCTTGAAAAATAAAAAGGACATGCCTTCAAGCTCAATTTCAACGGATTATGAGGCACGTGCAAATTCAACCACAAAGAGGTATCAGCTCACAATTGTCAGAATAACCATCAGCAAGCAAACTACAAACAATAAATGCGGAAGGTGTTGTGGAGAAATGCATACCCTCAACTTCAAGTGGGACGTAAGTTGGAAAGGGCCACGAATGAGAACAGAATGGAGGTGCCTTAAAAAGGTAAACATTGAGTTACCATATGATCCAGCAGGCCCACTCCTCCACCTATAATCTAAGAAGAGAGAATTGGAAGACACAGGCAGGCAAATCTGCATGGCACAGTATTACAATAGCCAAGATATGGAAGTAACCAAAAAGTCCACCAACAGATGGGTGGACAAAGAAGAACTCCTCCATGTACAGATGCAATATTCGCTAGTGAAAAAAATGAAACAATGCCATTTGCAGCACCATAGATGAGTCTAGACCTAATCACGCCACCTGTAGTAAGTGAGAAAGCAAAAGACACATATCCTATCATATCACTTTTAGGAGTTACTTAAAAATTGATACCAATGAAGATATTTCCACAGAGAAAGGCAATCACAGATTCATTAAAAAACTTATGGTTCACCAAATAGAAAGGGATGAGGATTGGATACATTACCGTCTTGGGGTTAACAGAGATATACAAACCATGCGAAATATATAATCACCAAAGACGTACGGAAGACCAGGAGAAGACTACTCAACATTGTGTCATAACCTACATGGGAAAAGGATGCGAGGAAGAATAGATACATGTATATGTGTGAAAGAACCACATCTTGCACACCTAGAACAAACAAACCATTGTAATCAAATTTGCTGGGATAAAAAATAAAAAGTAAATTACAAATATGAACAAGAAGTAATGAGACATAAACTTAAAGGGCTTTTCCCTGGCACATTCCATTTTAATTTACAACCTAGAACACCACTTCCATTAAGGCTCTGTTTCCCTAGGAACCAAATTTGGTAAAGGGGAAATGCTGCCACCTTGTTTCCGTTTCCTGCAAGAAAAGCTTTAAACTCACAGCTAATGGTCACTTAACATTCCCAAGGACTCAGGGCTGTAAAGGACACCTACCCTAAAAAATTGTGCTGAAGGAGGGAATGGACAAAAAAATTCAAAACAGGCAAATGTTTCAAGAAGAGAGTATGAAGAGTTAAGTTTTACTCACGCTCTTTTAAAAAAAGGAAAATGGATAAAAGCTCAACCTCAGGGAGGGTTAGACCCATGCAATCTAATCTCCAAAAAGTTTCAACTTACACCAGTCGACTGACCATCAGCAAAAAGTCTACAAACAATAAATGCTGAAGGGGTTTTAGGGAACTGTGTACCCTCTACCGTCTGGTGAGACGTAAATGGGTAAGAGCCAATAATGAGAAAAGAAAGGAGCTGTGTTTAAAAGTAAAAAGGGAGGTACCATTCAATCCAGCAAGCGCACCAATGGACCTCTCACCTGAGAAGACAAGAATCGAGAAGACACAGGCCGCAAAAGCTGCAGTGCAGCCTTATTCACAATAGCCAAGACAGTGAAGCATCAAAATGTCCAACAAGAGGTGAATGGATAAAGAACAAGTGGTCCATGTACACAATAGAATATTAGCCATGGAAAACAATGAACCATTGCTCTCTGTGGCGCCACAAATGAGTCTGGAGATAATCATGAAACATGAGGTAAGTCGGAAAGCAAAAGACCTATATTCTATGATATCATTATAGGTGTTATCTAATAACTGACACAAAGGAACATATTTCCACAGAGAAAGACACTCACAGACTTAGAAAACAAACTATGCTCATCTAAAAGGAAAGGTGGGGGGAATGGATAAATTAAGATTAGTGTTACTATATGTATACAAACACATATTATATACATATCTCAAAAATACCGACCATATAGCAAGGGAGGTCTGCGGAACCCTCAGTAACATTTTACATGGGAAGAGGATCTGTACTTGAATAGACATATAGAATGTACAAATGAACCAGATTGTGTACACCTAGGACAAACAATATTCTAAGCTTTACCCCAATTAAAAAAAAAAATTAAAACCGAGAAGAAATAATGAGACATAAACTAAAGGGTGTTTCTCCATGCATATTCCAATGTAATTTACAACCTAGGAACACGACTTCCAGAAAGACTCTGCTGCCCTAGTACCCAGATTTGGGAATAGAGAAATGCTGCCTGTTTCAGGCCACTTCCCACAACAGGAGCTTTAAAACTATTGCGAAAGTTCACTAAATATTCATCAAACTTGCAGTTCACTAAATGACACCTGCTTTCTAAAAAAGTCTGAGGTGGAAAATCGACCAAAAAATTCAAAAGCAAGCAACCTTCCAAGAAGACAATATCAAGAGTAATATTGTACTCCCAATTGTTTCCTTTTTTTAACAGAAAAGAAAACGGCGGAGAAAAACGATGAGTTTTACGAATTTTCAAAGACATGCAAACACAAATTTTAAAACCCTATCAGCTCACAGCAGCCAGTAGGGCCATTAGCATAAATGCTGCAAACAATAAATGCTGAAGCGATTGTGGAGAAATGTGTACACTCGATTCTAAGGGGGACCTGGTAAGTGCCACTAATGAAAACACAAAGAAGGTGCTTTGAAAAGGGAAACACGGTGCTACCAGTCAGTCAATCACACCCACTTTTGGGCCTATCACCTGAGAAAATGAGAATCAAAAAGTCACAGGCTGGCAATCCTGCACTCCAACAATATTTACCATAGCCAACACTTGGAAGCAATGAAAATGTCCATCAACCGAGGAATGCACAAAGTAGAAGTGGTCCACGTACACAGTGGAAAATTACTCCAATAAAAAATAAAAATTAAATTTAAAAATCCAACAAAAGTAAGGAGACATCAGCTTGTGTGGGTTTGTCCGGGCACACTCCACTCTAATTTATAACCGAGAAACACCACAGGCCGCAAGGGCTTTTCCCTAGTTACCAGGGTGGGGGACATAGAAAGTCTGCCGCCCTCTGGCAGTTAGCTGCAAAAGCAGCTTTAAAGCCTGTGCTAATGGTCATTTCATAGGAACAAGTACGGCAGAACTGTAAATGAAACCTGCCCTCAAAATGTCTTGAGGGAGGTAATGGCCAAAACATTTCAAAATGTGACACATACTTTAAGAGAACACTTTGAAGAACTAAGGGGTAATCACAGCTTGAAAAATAAAAAGGACATGTCTGCAAGCTCAATTTCAGTGGATTATGAGGCACGTGCGAATTCAGCCACAAAGAGGTATCAGATCACACTTGTCAGAATAACCATCAGCAAGAAAACTACAAACAATAAATGCTGAAGGTGTTGTAGAGAAATGCATACCCTCAAATTCAAGGGGGACGTAACATGGAAAGGGCCACGAACTAGAACAGAATGGAGGTGCCTTAAAAAGGTAAACATTGAGCTACCGTATGATCCAGCAGGCCCACTCCTCCACCTAAAATCTAAGAAGAGAGAATTGGAAAGACACAGGCAGGCAAATCTGCATGGCACAGTATTACAATAGCCAAGATATGGAAGTAACCAAAAAGTCTACCAACAGATGGGTGGACAAAGAAGAACTCCTCCATGTACAGATGGAATATTCGCTAGTGAAAAAAATGAAACAATGCCATTTGCAGCACCATAGATGAGTCTAGATGTAATCACGCCACCTGTAGTAAGTGAGAAAGCAAAAGACACATATCCTATCGTATTACTTTAAGGAGTTACTTAAAAATTGATACCAATGAAGATATTTCCACAGAGAAAGGCAATCATAGATTCATTAAAAAACTTATGCTTCACCAAATAGAAAGGGATGAGGATTGGATACATTACCATATTGTGCTTAAGAGAGATATACAAACCATGTGAAATATATAACCAGCAAAGACGTACAGAAAACCAGGAGAAGACTACTCAACATTGTGTCATAAGCTACATGGGAAAAGGATGCGAGGAAGAATAGATAAACGTATATGTGTGAAAGAACCACATCTTGCACACCTAGAACAAACAAACCATTGTAATCAAATTTGCTGGGATAAAAAATAAAAAGTAAATTACAAATATGAACAAGAAGTAATGAGACATAAACTTAAAGGGCTTTTTCCTGGCACATTCCATTCAGATTTACAACCTAGAACACCACTTCCATTAAGCCTCTGTTTCCCTAGTAACCAAATTTGGTAAAGGAGAAATGCTGCCACCTTGTGGCCGTTTCCTGCAAAAGCAGCTTTAAAGTCACAGCTAATGGTCACTTAACATTCCCAAGGACTCAGGGCTGTAAAGGTCACCTGCCCTAAAAAATTGTGCTGAAGTAAGGAGTGGACCAAAAAATTTAAAACAGGCAAATGTTTCAAGAAGAGAGTATGAAGAGTTAAGTTTTATTCACGCTCTTTTTAAAAAAAAGGAAAATGGATAAAAGCTCAACCTCAGGGAGTGTTAGACCCATGCAATCTAATCTACAAAAAGTTTCAACTTACACCAGTCGACTGACCATCAGCAAAAAGTCTACAAACAATAAATGCTGAAGGGGTTTTAGGGAACTGTGTACCCTCTACCGTCTGGTGAGACGTAAATGGGTAAGAGCCAATAATGAGAAAAGAAAGGAGCTGTGTTTAAAAGTAAAAAGGGAGGTACCATTCAATCCAGCAAGCGCACCAATGGACCTCTCACCTGAGAAGACAAGAATCGAGAAGACACAGGCCGCAAAAGCTGCAGTGCAGCCTTATTCACAATAGCCAAGACAGTGAAGCATCAAAATGTCCAACAAGAGGTGAATGGATAAAGAACAAGTGGTCCATGTACACAATAGAATATTAGCCATGGAAAACAATGAACCATTGCTCTCTGAGGCGCCACAAATGAGTCTGGAGATAATCATGAAACATGAGGTAAGTCGGAAAGCAAAAGACCTATATTCTATGATATCACTTATAGGCGTTATCTAATAACTGACACAAAGGAACATATTTCCACAGAGAAAGACACTCACAGACTTAGAAAACAAACTATGCTCATCTAAAAGGAAAGGTGGGGGGAATGGATAAATTAAGATTAGTGTTACTATATGTATACAAACACATATTATATACATATCTCAAAAATACCGACCATATAGCAAGGGAGGTCTGCGGAACCCTCAGTAACATTTTACATGGGAAGAGGATCTGTACTTGAATAGACATATAGAATGTACAAATGAACCAGATTGTGTACACCTAGGACAAACAATATTCTAAGCTTTACCCCAATTAAAAAAAAAAATTAAAACCAAGAAGAAATAATGAGACATAAACTAAAGGGTGTTTCTCCATGCATATTCCAATGTAATTTACAACCTAGGAACACGACTTCCAGAAAGACTCTGCTGCCCTAGTACCCAGATTTGGGAATAGAGAAATGCTGCCTGTTTCAGGCCACTTCCCACAACAGGAGCTTTAAAACTATTGCGAAAGTTCACTAAATATTCATCAAACTTGCAGTTCACTAAATGACACCTGCTTTCTAAAAAAGTCTGAGGTGGAAAATCGACCAAAAAATTCAAAAGCGAGCAACCTTCCAAGAAGACAATATCAAGAGTAATATTGTACTCCCAATTGTTTCCTTTTTTTAACAGAAAGGAAAACGGCGGAGAAAAACAATGAGTTTTACGAATTTTCAAAGACATGCAAACACAAATTTTAAAACCCTATCAGCTCACAGCAGCCAGTAGGGCCATTAGCATAAATGCTGCAAACAATAAATGCTGAAGCGATTGTGGAGAAATGTGTACACTCGATTCTAAGGGGGACCTGGTAAGTGCCACTAATGAAAACACAAAGAAGGTGCTTTGAAAAGGGAAACACGGTGCTACCAGTCAGTCAATCACACCCACTTTTGGGCCTATCACCTGAGAAAATGAGAATCAAAAAGTCACAGGCTGGCAATCCTGCACTCCAACAATATTTACCATAGCCAAGACTTGGAAGCAATGAAAATGTCCATCAACCGAGGAATGCACAAAGTAGAAGTGGTCCACGTACACAGTGGAAAATTACTCCAATAAAAAATAAAAATTAAATTTAAAAATCCAACAAAAGTAAGGAGACATCAGCTTGTGTGGGTTTGTCCGGGCACACTCCACTCTAATTTATAACCGAGAAACACCACAGGCCGCAAGGGCTTTTCCCTAGTTACCAGGGTGGGGAATATAGAAAGGCTGCCGCCCTCTGGCAGTTACCTGCAAAAGCAGCTTTAAAGCCTGTGCTAATGGTCATTTCATAGGAACAAGTACTGCAGAACTGTAAATGAAACCTGCCCTCAAAATGTCTTGAGGGAGGTAATGGCCAAAACATTTCAAAATGTGACACATACTTTAAGAGAACACTTTGAAGAACTAAGGGGTAATCACAGCTTGAAAAATAAAAAGGACATGCCTTCAAGCTCAATTTCAACGGATTATGAGGCACGTGCAAATTCAACCACAAAGAGGTATCAGCTCACAATTGTCAGAATAACCATCAGCAAGCAAACTACAAACAATAAATGCGGAAGGTGTTGTGGAGAAATGCATACCCTCAACTTCAAGTGGGACGTAAGTTGGAAAGGGCCACGAATGAGAACAGAATGGAGGTGCCTTAAAAAGGTAAACATTGAGTTACCATATGATCCAGCAGGCCCACTCCTCCACCTATAATCTAAGAAGAGAGAATTGGAAGACACAGGCAGGCAAATCTGCATGGCACAGTATTACAATAGCCAAGATATGGAAGTAACCAAAAAGTCCACCAACAGATGGGTGGACAAAGAAGAACTCCTCCATGTACAGATGCAATATTCGCTAGTGAAAAAAATGAAACAATGCCATTTGCAGCACCATAGATGAGTCTAGACCTAATCACGCCACCTGTAGTAAGTGAGAAAGCAAAAGACACATATCCTATCATATCACTTTTAGGAGTTACTTAAAAATTGATACCAATGAAGATATTTCCACAGAGAAAGGCAATCACAGATTCATTAAAAAACTTATGGTTCACCAAATAGAAAGGGATGAGGATTGGATACATTACCGTCTTGGGGTTAACAGAGATATACAAACCATGCGAAATATATAATCACCAAAGACGTACGGAAGACCAGGAGAAGACTACTCAACATTGTGTCATAACCTACATGGGAAAAGGATGCGAGGAAGAATAGATACATGTATATGTGTGAAAGAACCACATCTTGCACACCTAGAACAAACAAACCATTGTAATCAAATTTGCTGGGATAAAAAATAAAAAGTAAATTACAAATATGAACAAGAAGTAATGAGACATAAACTTAAAGGGCTTTTCCCTGGCACATTCCATTTTAATTTACAACCTAGAACACCACTTCCATTAAGGCTCTGTTTCCCTAGGAACCAAATTTGGTAAAGGGGAAATGCTGCCACCTTGTTTCCGTTTCCTGCAAGAAAAGCTTTAAACTCACAGCTAATGGTCACTTAACATTCCCAAGGACTCAGGGCTGTAAAGGACACCTGCCCTAAAAAATTGTGCTGAAGGAGGGAATGGACAAAAAAATTCAAAACAGGCAAATGTTTCAAGAAGAGAGTATGAAGAGTTAAGTTTTACTCACGCTCTTTTAAAAAAAGGAAAATGGATAAAAGCTCAACCTCAGGGAGGGTTAGACCCATGCAATCTAATCTCCAAAAAGTTTCAACTTACACCAGTCGACTGACCATCAGCAAAAAGTCTACAAACAATAAATGCTGAAGGGGTTTTAGGGAACTGTGTACCCTCTACCGTCTGGTGAGACGTAAATGGGTAAGAGCCAATAATGAGAAAAGAAAGGAGCTGTGTTTAAAAGTAAAAAGGGAGGTACCATTCAATCCAGCAAGCGCACCAATGGACCTCTCACCTGAGAAGACAAGAATCGAGAAGACACAGGCCGCAAAAGCTGCAGTGCAGCCTTATTCACAATAGCCAAGACAGTGAAGCATCAAAATGTCCAACAAGAGGTGAATGGATAAAGAACAAGTGGTCCATGTACACAATAGAATATTAGCCATGGAAAACAATGAACCATTGCTCTCTGTGGCGCCACAAATGAGTCTGGAGATAATCATGAAACATGAGGTAAGTCGGAAAGCAAAAGACCTATATTCTATGATATCACTTATAGGTGTTATCTAATAACTGACACAAAGGAACATATTTCCACAGAGAAAGACACTCACAGACTTAGAAAACAAACTATGCTCATCTAAAAGGAAAGGTGGGGGGAATGGATAAATTAAGATTAGTGTTACTATATGTATACAAACACATATTATATACATATCTCAAAAATACCGACCATATAGCAAGGGAGGTCTGCGGAACCCTCAGTAACATTTTACATGGGAAGAGGATCTGTACTTGAATAGACATATAGAATGTACAAATGAACCAGATTGTGTACACCTAGGACAAACAATATTCTAAGCTTTACCCCAATTAAAAAAAAAAATTAAAACCAAGAAGAAATAATGAGACATAAACTAAAGGGTGTTTCTCCATGCATATTCCAATGTAATTTACAACCTAGGAACACGACTTCCAGAAAGACTCTGCTGCCCTAGTACCCAGATTTGGGAATAGAGAAATGCTGCCTGTTTCAGGCCACTTCCCACAACAGGAGCTTTAAAACTATTGCGAAAGTTCACTAAATATTCATCAAACTTGCAGTTCACTAAATGACACCTGCTTTCTAAAAAAGTCTGAGGTGGAAAATCGACCAAAAAATTCAAAAGCAAGCAACCTTCCAAGAAGACAATATCAAGAGTAATATTGTACTCCCAATTGTTTCCTTTTTTTAACAGAAAAGAAAACGGCGGAGAAAAACGATGAGTTTTACGAATTTTCAAAGACATGCAAACACAAATTTTAAAACCCTATCAGCTCACAGCAGCCAGTAGGGCCATTAGCATAAATGCTGCAAACAATAAATGCTGAAGCGATTGTGGAGAAATGTGTACACTCGATTCTAAGGGGGACCTGGTAAGTGCCACTAATGAAAACACAAAGAAGGTGCTTTGAAAAGGGAAACACGGTGCTACCAGTCAGTCAATCACACCCACTTTTGGGCCTATCACCTGAGAAAATGAGAATCAAAAAGTCACAGGCTGGCAATCCTGCACTCCAACAATATTTACCATAGCCAACACTTGGAAGCAATGAAAATGTCCATCAACCGAGGAATGCACAAAGTAGAAGTGGTCCACGTACACAGTGGAAAATTACTCCAATAAAAAATAAAAATTAAATTTAAAAATCCAACAAAAGTAAGGAGACATCAGCTTGTGTGGGTTTGTCCGGGCACACTCCACTCTAATTTATAACCGAGAAACACCACAGGCCGCAAGGGCTTTTCCCTAGTTACCAGGGTGGGGAATATAGAAAGGCTGCCGCCCTCTGGCAGTTACCTGCAAAAGCAGCTTTAAAGCCTGTGCTAATGGTCATTTCATAGGAACAAGTACTGCAGAACTGTAAATGAAACCTGCCCTCAAAATGTCTTGAGGGAGGTAATGGCCAAAACATTTCAAAATGTGACACATACTTTAAGAGAACACTTTGAAGAACTAAGGGGTAATCACAGCTTGAAAAATAAAAAGGACATGCCTTCAAGCTCAATTTCAACGGATTATGAGGCACGTGCAAATTCAACCACAAAGAGGTATCAGCTCACAATTGTCAGAATAACCATCAGCAAGCAAACTACAAACAATAAATGCGGAAGGTGTTGTGGAGAAATGCATACCCTCAACTTCAAGTGGGACGTAAGTTGGAAAGGGCCACGAATGAGAACAGAATGGAGGTGCCTTAAAAAGGTAAACATTGAGTTACCATATGATCCAGCAGGCCCACTCCTCCACCTATAATCTAAGAAGAGAGAATTGGAAGACACAGGCAGGCAAATCTGCATGGCACAGTATTACAATAGCCAAGATATGGAAGTAACCAAAAAGTCCACCAACAGATGGGTGGACAAAGAAGAACTCCTCCATGTACAGATGCAATATTCGCTAGTGAAAAAAATGAAACAATGCCATTTGCAGCACCATAGATGAGTCTAGACCTAATCACGCCACCTGTAGTAAGTGAGAAAGCAAAAGACACATATCCTATCATATCACTTTTAGGAGTTACTTAAAAATTGATACCAATGAAGATATTTCCACAGAGAAAGGCAATCACAGATTCATTAAAAAACTTATGGTTCACCAAATAGAAAGGGATGAGGATTGGATACATTACCGTCTTGGGGTTAACAGAGATATACAAACCATGCGAAATATATAATCACCAAAGACGTACGGAAGACCAGGAGAAGACTACTCAACATTGTGTCATAACCTACATGGGAAAAGGATGCGAGGAAGAATAGATACATGTATATGTGTGAAAGAACCACATCTTGCACACCTAGAACAAACAAACCATTGTAATCAAATTTGCTGGGATAAAAAATAAAAAGTAAATTACAAATATGAACAAGAAGTAATGAGACATAAACTTAAAGGGCTTTTCCCTGGCACATTCCATTTTAATTTACAACCTAGAACACCACTTCCATTAAGGCTCTGTTTCCCTAGGAACCAAATTTGGTAAAGGGGAAATGCTGCCACCTTGTTTCCGTTTCCTGCAAGAAAAGCTTTAAACTCACAGCTAATGGTCACTTAACATTCCCAAGGACTCAGGGCTGTAAAGGACACCTGCCCTAAAAAATTGTGCTGAAGGAGGGAATGGACAAAAAAATTCAAAACAGGCAAATGTTTCAAGAAGAGAGTATGAAGAGTTAAGTTTTACTCACGCTCTTTTAAAAAAAGGAAAATGGATAAAAGCTCAACCTCAGGGAGGGTTAGACCCATGCAATCTAATCTCCAAAAAGTTTCAACTTACACCAGTCGACTGACCATCAGCAAAAAGTCTACAAACAATAAATGCTGAAGGGGTTTTAGGGAACTGTGTACCCTCTACCGTCTGGTGAGACGTAAATGGGTAAGAGCCAATAATGAGAAAAGAAAGGAGCTGTGTTTAAAAGTAAAAAGGGAGGTACCATTCAATCCAGCAAGCGCACCAATGGACCTCTCACCTGAGAAGACAAGAATCGAGAAGACACAGGCCGCAAAAGCTGCAGTGCAGCCTTATTCACAATAGCCAAGACAGTGAAGCATCAAAATGTCCAACAAGAGGTGAATGGATAAAGAACAAGTGGTCCATGTACACAATAGAATATTAGCCATGGAAAACAATGAACCATTGCTCTCTGTGGCGCCACAAATGAGTCTGGAGATAATCATGAAACATGAGGTAAGTCGGAAAGCAAAAGACCTATATTCTATGATATCACTTATAGGTGTTATCTAATAACTGACACAAAGGAACATATTTCCACAGAGAAAGACACTCACAGACTTAGAAAACAAACTATGCTCATCTAAAAGGAAAGGTGGGGGGAATGGATAAATTAAGATTAGTGTTACTATATGTATACAAACACATATTATATACATATCTCAAAAATACCGACCATATAGCAAGGGAGGTCTGCGGAACCCTCAGTAACATTTTACATGGGAAGAGGATCTGTACTTGAATAGACATATAGAATGTACAAATGAACCAGATTGTGTACACCTAGGACAAACAATATTCTAAGCTTTACCCCAATTAAAAAAAAAAATTAAAACCAAGAAGAAATAATGAGACATAAACTAAAGGGTGTTTCTCCATGCATATTCCAATGTAATTTACAACCTAGGAACACGACTTCCAGAAAGACTCTGCTGCCCTAGTACCCAGATTTGGGAATAGAGAAATGCTGCCTGTTTCAGGCCACTTCCCACAACAGGAGCTTTAAAACTATTGCGAAAGTTCACTAAATATTCATCAAACTTGCAGTTCACTAAATGACACCTGCTTTCTAAAAAAGTCTGAGGTGGAAAATCGACCAAAAAATTCAAAAGCAAGCAACCTTCCAAGAAGACAATATCAAGAGTAATATTGTACTCCCAATTGTTTCCTTTTTTTAACAGAAAAGAAAACGGCGGAGAAAAACGATGAGTTTTACGAATTTTCAAAGACATGCAAACACAAATTTTAAAACCCTATCAGCTCACAGCAGCCAGTAGGGCCATTAGCATAAATGCTGCAAACAATAAATGCTGAAGCGATTGTGGAGAAATGTGTACACTCGATTCTAAGGGGGACCTGGTAAGTGCCACTAATGAAAACACAAAGAAGGTGCTTTGAAAAGGGAAACACGGTGCTACCAGTCAGTCAATCACACCCACTTTTGGGCCTATCACCTGAGAAAATGAGAATCAAAAAGTCACAGGCTGGCAATCCTGCACTCCAACAATATTTACCATAGCCAACACTTGGAAGCAATGAAAATGTCCATCAACCGAGGAATGCACAAAGTAGAAGTGGTCCACGTACACAGTGGAAAATTACTCCAATAAAAAATAAAAATTAAATTTAAAAATCCAACAAAAGTAAGGAGACATCAGCTTGTGTGGGTTTGTCCGGGCACACTCCACTCTAATTTATAACCGAGAAACACCACAGGCCGCAAGGGCTTTTCCCTAGTTACCAGGGTGGGGAACATAGAAAGGCTGCTGCCCTCTGGCAGTTACCTGCAAAAGCAGCTTTAAAGCCTGTGCTAATGGTCATTTCATAGGAACAAGTACTGCAGAACTGTAAATGAAACCTGCCCTCAAAATGTCTGGAGGGAGGTAATGGCCAAAACATTTCAAAATGTGACACATACTTTAAGAGAACACTTTGAAGAACTAAGGGGTAATCACAGCTTGAAAAATAAAAAGGACATGCCTTCAAGCTCAATTTCAACGGATTATGAGGCACGTGCAAATTCAACCACAAAGAGGTATCAGCTCACAATTGTCAGAATAACCATCAGCAAGCAAACTACAAACAATAAATGCGGAAGGTGTTGTGGAGAAATGCATACCCTCAACTTCAAGTGGGACGTAAGTTGGAAAGGGCCACGAATGAGAACAGAATGGAGGTGCCTTAAAAAGGTAAACATTGAGTTACCATATGATCCAGCAGGCCCACTCCTCCACCTATAATCTAAGAAGAGAGAATTGGAAGACACAGGCAGGCAAATCTGCATGGCACAGTATTACAATAGCCAAGATATGGAAGTAACCAAAAAGTCCACCAACAGATGGGTGGACAAAGAAGAACTCCTCCATGTACAGATGCAATATTCGCTAGTGAAAAAAATGAAACAATGCCATTTGCAGCACCATAGATGAGTCTAGACCTAATCACGCCACCTGTAGTAAGTGAGAAAGCAAAAGACACATATCCTATCATATCACTTTTAGGAGTTACTTAAAAATTGATACCAATGAAGATATTTCCACAGAGAAAGGCAATCACAGATTCATTAAAAAACTTATGGTTCACCAAATAGAAAGGGATGAGGATTGGATACATTACCGTCTTGGGGTTAACAGAGATATACAAACCATGCGAAATATATAATCACCAAAGACGTACGGAAGACCAGGAGAAGACTACTCAACATTGTGTCATAACCTACATGGGAAAAGGATGCGAGGAAGAATAGATACATGTATATGTGTGAAAGAACCACATCTTGCACACCTAGAACAAACAAACCATTGTAATCAAATTTGCTGGGATAAAAAATAAAAAGTAAATTACAAATATGAACAAGAAGTAATGAGACATAAACTTAAAGGGCTTTTCCCTGGCACATTCCATTTTAATTTACAACCTAGAACACCACTTCCATTAAGGCTCTGTTTCCCTAGGAACCAAATTTGGTAAAGGGGAAATGCTGCCACCTTGTTTCCGTTTCCTGCAAGAAAAGCTTTAAACTCACAGCTAATGGTCACTTAACATTCCCAAGGACTCAGGGCTGTAAAGGACACCTGCCCTAAAAAATTGTGCTGAAGGAGGGAATGGACAAAACAATTCAAAACAGGCAAATGTTTCAAGAAGAGAGTATGAAGAGTTAAGTTTTACTCACGCTCTTTTAAAAAAAGGAAAATGGATAAAAGCTCAACCTCAGGGAGGGTTAGACCCATGCAATCTAATCTCCAAAAAGTTTCAACTTAAACCAGTTGACTTACCATCAGCAGAAAGTCTACAAACAATAAATGCTGAAGGGGTTTTAGAGAACTGTGTACACTCTACCTGCTGGTGAGACGTTAAGGGGTAACAGCCAATAATGAGAACAGAAAGGAGCTGTGTTTAAAAGTAAAACTGCAGGTACCATTCAATACAGCGGGCGCACCATTGGATCTCTCACCTGAGAAGACAAGAATCGAGAAGACACAGGCCGCAAAAGCTGCAGTGCAGCCTTATTCACAATAGCCAAGACAGTGGAGCAATCAAAATGTCCAACAACAGGTGAATGGATAAAGAAGAAGTGGTCCATGTACACAATGGAATAATAGCCATGGAAAACAATGAGCCACTGCTCTCTGAGGCACTACAAATGAGTCTGGAGATAATCACGAAACATGAGGTAAGTCGGAAAGCAAAAGACCTATATTCTATGATATCACTTATAGGCGTTATCTAATAACTGACACAAAGGAACATATTTCCACAGAGAAAGACACTCACAGACTTAGAAAACAAACTATGCTCATCTAAAAGGAAAGGTGGGGGGAATGGATAAATTAAGATTAGTGTTACTATATGTATACAAACACATATTATATACATATCTCAAAAAGACCAACCATATAGCAAGGGAGGTCTGCGGAACCCTCAGTAACGTTTTACATGGGAAGAGGATCTGTACTTGAATAGACATATAGAATGTACAAACGAACCAGATTGTGTACACCTAGGACAAACAATATTCTAAGCTTTACCCCAATTAAAAAAAAAAATTAAAACCAAGAAGAAATAATGAGACATAAACTTATGGGGCTTTCTCCATGCACATTCCAATGTAATTTACAAACTAGGAACACGACTTCCAGAAAGGCTCTGCTGCCCTAGTACCCAGATATGGGAATGGAGATATGCTGCCTGCTTGAGGCCACTTCCCACAACAGCAGCTTTAAACCCATTGCTAAAGGTCACTAAATATTCACCAAACTTGCAGTTCGGTAAAAGACACCTGCTTTCTAAACAAATTCTGGGGTGGAAAATCGACCAAAAATTTCAAAACAGGGCAACCTTCCAAGAACACAATTTCAAGAGTTATATTGTACTCCCAATTGTTTCCTTTTTTTTAACATAAAAGAAAACGGTGGAGAAAAATGATGAGTTTTACGAATTTTCAAAGACATGCAAACCCGAATTACAAAAACCTATCAGCTCACAACAGCCAGAAGAGCCATTAGCATAAATATTGCAAACAGTAAATGCTGAAGCGATTGTGGAGAAATGCGTACCCTGGATTCTAAGGGGGACGAGGTAAGAGCCACTAATGAAAACACAAAGAAGGTGCTTTGAAAAGGGAAACACTGTGCTACCAGTCAATCAATCACACCCACTGCTGGGCCTATCACCTGAGAAAATGAGAATCAAAAAGTCACAGGCTGGCAATCCTGCACTCCAACAATATTTACCATAGCCAACACTTGGAAGCAATGAAAATGTCCATCAACCGAGGAATGCACAAAGTAGAAGTGGTCCACGTACACAGTGGAAAATTACTCCAATAAAAAATAAAAATTAAATTTAAAAATCCAACAAAAGTAAGGAGACATCAGCTTGTGTGGGTTTGTCCGGGCACACTCCACTCTAATTTATAACTGAGAAACACCACAGGCCGCAAGGGCTTTTCCCTAGTTACCAGGGTGGGGGACATAGAAAGTCTGCCGCCCTCTGGCAGTTAGCTGCAAAAGCAGCTTTAAAGCCTGTGCTAATGGTCATTTCATAGGAACAAGTACGGCAGAACTGTAAATGAAACCTGCCCTCAAAATGTCTGGAGGGAGGTAATGGCCAAAACATTTCAAAATGTGACACATACTTTAAGAGAACACTTTGAAGAACTAAGGGGTAATCACAGCTTGAAAAATAAAAAGGACATGTCTGCAAGCTCAATTTCAGTGGATTATGAGGCACGTGCGAATTCAGCCACAAAGAGGTATCAGATCACACTTGTCAGAATAACCATCAGCAAGAAAACTACAAACAATAAATGCTGAAGGTGTTGTAGAGAAATGCATACCCTCAAATTCAAGGGGGACGTAACATGGAAAGGGCCACGAACTAGAACAGAATGGAGGTGCCTTAAAAAGGTAAACATTGAGCTACCGTATGATCCAGCAGGCCCACTCCTCCACCTAAAATCTAAGAAGAGAGAATTGGAAAGACACAGGCAGGCAAATCTGCATGGCACAGTATTACAATAGCCAAGATATGGAAGTAACCAAAAAGTCTACCAACAGATGGGTGGACAAAGAAGAACTCCTCCATGTACAGATGGAATATTCGCTAGTGAAAAAAATGAAACAATGCCATTTGCAGCACCATAGATGAGTCTAGATGTAATCACGCCACCTGTAGTAAGTGAGAAAGCAAAAGACACATATCCTATCGTATTACTTTAAGGAGTTACTTAAAAATTGATACCAATGAAGATATTTCCACAGAGAAAGGCAATCACAGATTCATTAAAAAACTTATGGTTCACCAAATAGAAAGGGATGAGGATTGGATACATTACCATATTGTGCTTAAGAGAGATATACAAACCATGTGAAATATATAACCAGCAAAGACGTACAGAAAACCAGGAGAAGACTACTCAACATTGTGTCATAAGCTACATGGGAAAAGGATGCGAGGAAGAATAGATAAACGTATATGTGTGAAAGAACCACATCTTGCACACCTAGAACAAACAAACCATTGTAATCAAATTTGCTGGGATAAAAAATAAAAAGTAAATTACAAATATGAACAAGAAGTAATGAGACATAAACTTAAAGGGCTTTTTCCTGGCACATTCCATTCAGATTTACAACCTAGAACACCACTTCCATTAAGCCTCTGTTTCCCTAGTAACCAAATTTGGTAAAGGAGAAATGCTGCCACCTTGTGGCCGTTTCCTGCAAAAGCAGCTTTAAAGTCACAGCTAATGGTCACTTAACATTCCCAAGGACTCAGGGCTGTAAAGGTCACCTGCCCTAAAAAATTGTGCTGAAGTAAGGAGTGGACCAAAAAATTTAAAACAGGCAAATGTTTCAAGAAGAGAGTATGAAGAGTTAAGTTTTATTCACGCTCTTTTTAAAAAAAAGGAAAATGGATAAAAGCTCAACCTCAGGGAGTGTTAGACCCATGCAATCTAATCTACAAAAAGTTTCAACTTACACCAGTCGACTGACCATCAGCAAAAAGTCTACAAACAATAAATGCTGAAGGGGTTTTAGGGAACTGTGTACCCTCTACCGTCTGGTGAGACGTAAATGGGTAAGAGCCAATAATGAGAAAAGAAAGGAGCTGTGTTTAAAAGTAAAAAGGGAGGTACCATTCAATCCAGCAAGCGCACCAATGGACCTCTCACCTGAGAAGACAAGAATCGAGAAGACACAGGCCGCAAAAGCTGCAGTGCAGCCTTATTCACAATAGCCAAGACAGTGAAGCATCAAAATGTCCAACAAGAGGTGAATGGATAAAGAACAAGTGGTCCATGTACACAATAGAATATTAGCCATGGAAAACAATGAACCATTGCTCTCTGAGGCGCCACAAATGAGTCTGGAGATAATCATGAAACATGAGGTAAGTCGGAAAGCAAAAGACCTATATTCTATGATATCACTTATAGGCGTTATCTAATAACTGACACAAAGGAACATATTTCCACAGAGAAAGACACTCACAGACTTAGAAAACAAACTATGCTCATCTAAAAGGAAAGGTGGGGGGAATGGATAAATTAAGATTAGTGTTACTATATGTATACAAACACATATTATATACATATCTCAAAAATACCGACCATATAGCAAGGGAGGTCTGCGGAACCCTCAGTAACATTTTACATGGGAAGAGGATCTGTACTTGAATAGACATATAGAATGTACAAATGAACCAGATTGTGTACACCTAGGACAAACAATATTCTAAGCTTTACCCCAATTAAAAAAAAAAATTAAAACCAAGAAGAAATAATGAGACATAAACTAAAGGGTGTTTCTCCATGCATATTCCAATGTAATTTACAACCTAGGAACACGACTTCCAGAAAGACTCTGCTGCCCTAGTACCCAGATTTGGGAATAGAGAAATGCTGCCTGTTTCAGGCCACTTCCCACAACAGGAGCTTTAAAACTATTGCGAAAGTTCACTAAATATTCATCAAACTTGCAGTTCACTAAATGACACCTGCTTTCTAAAAAAGTCTGAGGTGGAAAATCGACCAAAAAATTCAAAAGCGAGCAACCTTCCAAGAAGACAATATCAAGAGTAATATTGTACTCCCAATTGTTTCCTTTTTTTAACAGAAAGGAAAACGGCGGAGAAAAACGATGAGTTTTACGAATTTTCAAAGACATGCAAACACAAATTTTAAAACCCTATCAGCTCACAGCAGCCAGTAGGGCCATTAGCATAAATGCTGCAAACAATAAATGCTGAAGCGATTGTGGAGAAATGTGTACACTCGATTCTAAGGGGGACCTGGTAAGTGCCACTAATGAAAACACAAAGAAGGTGCTTTGAAAAGGGAAACACGGTGCTACCAGTCAGTCAATCACACCCACTTTTGGGCCTATCACCTGAGAAAATGAGAATCAAAAAGTCACAGGCTGGCAATCCTGCACTCCAACAATATTTACCATAGCCAAGACTTGGAAGCAATGAAAATGTCCATCAACCGAGGAATGCACAAAGTAGAAGTGGTCCACGTACACAGTGGAAAATTACTCCAATAAAAAATAAAAATTAAATGTAAAAATCCAACAAAAGTAAGGAGACATCAGCTTGTGTGGGTTTGTCCGGGCACACTCCACTCTAATTTATAACCGAGAAACACCACAGGCCGCAAGGGCTTTTCCCTAGTTACCAGGGTGGGGAATATAGAAAGGCTGCCGCCCTCTGGCAGTTACCTGCAAAAGCAGCTTTAAAGCCTGTGCTAATGGTCATTTCATAGGAACAAGTACTGCAGAACTGTAAATGAAACCTGCCCTCAAAATGTCTTGAGGGAGGTAATGGCCAAAACATTTCAAAATGTGACACATACTTTAAGAGAACACTTTGAAGAACTAAGGGGTAATCACAGCTTGAAAAATAAAAAGGACATGCCTTCAAGCTCAATTTCAACGGATTATGAGGCACGTGCAAATTCAACCACAAAGAGGTATCAGCTCACAATTGTCAGAATAACCATCAGCAAGCAAACTACAAACAATAAATGCGGAAGGTGT
The DNA here is from genome assembly GCF_965194805.1 of Balaenoptera borealis. Taxonomy (NCBI): domain Eukaryota; kingdom Metazoa; phylum Chordata; class Mammalia; order Artiodactyla; family Balaenopteridae; genus Balaenoptera; species Balaenoptera borealis. Next base: position 98,794 of record NW_028123079.1, read on the forward strand.
TGTGGAGAAATGCATACCCTCAACTTCAAGTGGGACGTAAGTTGGAAAGGGCCACGAATGAGAACAGAATGGAGGTGCCTTAAAAAGGTAAACATTGAGTTACCATATGATACAGCAGGCCCACTCCTCCACCTATAATCTAAGAAGAGAGAATTGGAAGACACAGGCAGGCAAATCTGCATGGCACAGTATTACAATAGCCAAGATATGGAAGTAACCAAAAAGTCCACCAACAGATGGGTGGACAAAGAAGAACTCCTCCATGTACAGATGCAATATTCGCTAGTGAAAAAAATGAAACAATGCCATTTGCAGCACCATAGATGAGTCTAGACCTAATCACGCCACCTGTAGTAAGTGAGAAAGCAAAAGACACATATCCTATCATATCACTTTTAGGAGTTACTTAAAAATTGATACCAATGAAGATATTTCCACAGAGAAAGGCAATCACAGATTCATTAAAAAACTTATGGTTCACCAAATAGAAAGGGATGAGGATTGGATACATTACCGTCTTGGGGTTAACAGAGATATACAAACCATGCGAAATATATAATCACCAAAGACGTACGGAAGACCAGGAGAAGACTACTCAACATTGTGTCATAACCTACATGGGAAAAGGATGCGAGGAAGAATAGATACATGTATATGTGTGAAAGAACCACATCTTGCACACCTAGAACAAACAAACCATTGTAATCAAATTTGCTGGGATAAAAAATAAAAAGTAAATTACAAATATGAACAAGAAGTAATGAGACATAAACTTAAAGGGCTTTTCCCTGGCACATTCCATTTTAATTTACAACCTAGAACACCACTTCCATTAAGGCTCTGTTTCCCTAGGAACCAAATTTGGTAAAGGGGAAATGCTGCCACCTTGTTTCCGTTTCCTGCAAGAAAAGCTTTAAACTCACAGCTAATGGTCACTTAACATTCCCAAGGACTCAGGGCTGTAAAGGACACCTGCCCTAAAAAATTGTGCTGAAGGAGGGAATGGACAAAAAAATTCAAAACAGGCAAATGTTTCAAGAAGAGAGTATGAAGAGTTAAGTTTTACTCACGCTCTTTTAAAAAAAGGAAAATGGATAAAAGCTCAACCTCAGGGAGGGTTAGACCCATGCAATCTAATCTCCAAAAAGTTTCAACTTACACCAGTCGACTGACCATCAGCAAAAAGTCTACAAACAATAAATGCTGAAGGGGTTTTAGGGAACTGTGTACCCTCTACCGTCTGGTGAGACGTAAATGGGTAAGAGCCAATAATGAGAAAAGAAAGGAGCTGTGTTTAAAAGTAAAAAGGGAGGTACCATTCAATCCAGCAAGCGCACCAATGGACCTCTCACCTGAGAAGACAAGAATCGAGAAGACACAGGCCGCAAAAGCTGCAGTGCAGCCTTATTCACAATAGCCAAGACAGTGAAGCATCAAAATGTCCAACAAGAGGTGAATGGATAAAGAACAAGTGGTCCATGTACACAATAGAATATTAGCCATGGAAAACAATGAACCATTGCTCTCTGTGGCGCCACAAATGAGTCTGGAGATAATCATGAAACATGAGGTAAGTCGGAAAGCAAAAGACCTATATTCTATGATATCACTTATAGGTGTTATCTAATAACTGACACAAAGGAACATATTTCCACAGAGAAAGACACTCACAGACTTAGAAAACAAACTATGCTCATCTAAAAGGAAAGGTGGGGGGAATGGATAAATTAAGATTAGTGTTACTATATGTATACAAACACATATTATATACATATCTCAAAAATACCGACCATATAGCAAGGGAGGTCTGCGGAACCCTCAGTAACATTTTACATGGGAAGAGGATCTGTACTTGAATAGACATATAGAATGTACAAATGAACCAGATTGTGTACACCTAGGACAAACAATATTCTAAGCTTTACCCCAATTAAAAAAAAAATTAAAACCAAGAAGAAATAATGAGACATAAACTAAAGGGTGTTTCTCCATGCATATTCCAATGTAATTTACAACCTAGGAACACGACTTCCAGAAAGACTCTGCTGCCCTAGTACCCAGATTTGGGAATAGAGAAATGCTGCCTGTTTCAGGCCACTTCCCACAACAGGAGCTTTAAAACTATTGCGAAAGTTCACTAAATATTCATCAAACTTGCAGTTCACTAAATGACACCTGCTTTCTAAAAAAGTCTGAGGTGGAAAATCGACCAAAAAATTCAAAAGCAAGCAACCTTCCAAGAAGACAATATCAAGAGTAATATTGTACTCCCAATTGTTTCCTTTTTTTAACAGAAAAGAAAACGGCGGAGAAAAACGATGAGTTTTACGAATTTTCAAAGACATGCAAACACAAATTTTAAAACCCTATCAGCTCACAGCAGCCAGTAGGGCCATTAGCATAAATGCTGCAAACAATAAATGCTGAAGCGATTGTGGAGAAATGTGTACACTCGATTCTAAGGGGGACCTGGTAAGTGCCACTAATGAAAACACAAAGAAGGTGCTTTGAAAAGGGAAACACGGTGCTACCAGTCAGTCAATCACACCCACTTTTGGGCCTATCACCTGAGAAAATGAGAATCAAAAAGTCACAGGCTGGCAATCCTGCACTCCAACAATATTTACCATAGCCAACACTTGGAAGCAATGAAAATGTCCATCAACCGAGGAATGCACAAAGTAGAAGTGGTCCACGTACACAGTGGAAAATTACTCCAATAAAAAATAAAAATTAAATGTAAAAATCCAACAAAAGTAAGGAGACATCAGCTTGTGTGGGTTTGTCCGGGCACACTCCACTCTAATTTATAACCGAGAAACACCACAGGCCGCAAGGGCTTTTCCCTAGTTACCAGGGTGGGGAATATAGAAAGGCTGCCGCCCTCTGGCAGTTACCTGCAAAAGCAGCTTTAAAGCCTGTGCTAATGGTCATTTCATAGGAACAAGTACTGCAGAACTGTAAATGAAACCTGCCCTCAAAATGTCTTGAGGGAGGTAATGGCCAAAACATTTCAAAATGTGACACATACTTTAAGAGAACACTTTGAAGAACTAAGGGGTAATCACAGCTTGAAAAATAAAAAGGACATGCCTTCAAGCTCAATTTCAACGGATTATGAGGCACGTGCAAATTCAACCACAAAGAGGTATCAGCTCACAATTGTCAGAATAACCATCAGCAAGCAAACTACAAACAATAAATGCGGAAGGTGTTGTGGAGAAATGCATACCCTCAACTTCAAGTGGGACGTAAGTTGGAAAGGGCCACGAATGAGAACAGAATGGAGGTGCCTTAAAAAGGTAAACATTGAGTTACCATATGATCCAGCAGGCCCACTCCTCCACCTATAATCTAAGAAGAGAGAATTGGAAGACACAGGCAGGCAAATCTGCATGGCACAGTATTACAATAGCCAAGATATGGAAGTAACCAAAAAGTCCACCAACAGATGGGTGGACAAAGAAGAACTCCTCCATGTACAGATGCAATATTCGCTAGTGAAAAAAATGAAACAATGCCATTTGCAGCACCATAGATGAGTCTAGACCTAATCACGCCACCTGTAGTAAGTGAGAAAGCAAAAGACACATATCCTATCATATCACTTTTAGGAGTTACTTAAAAATTGATACCAATGAAGATATTTCCACAGAGAAAGGCAATCACAGATTCATTAAAAAACTTATGGTTCACCAAATAGAAAGGGATGAGGATTGGATACATTACCGTCTTGGGGTTAACAGAGATATACAAACCATGCGAAATATATAATCACCAAAGACGTACGGAAGACCAGGAGAAGACTACTCAACATTGTGTCATAACCTACATGGGAAAAGGATGCGAGGAAGAATAGATACATGTATATGTGTGAAAGAACCACATCTTGCACACCTAGAACAAACAAACCATTGTAATCAAATTTGCTGGGATAAAAAATAAAAAGTAAATTACAAATATGAACAAGAAGTAATGAGACATAAACTTAAAGGGCTTTTCCCTGGCACATTCCATTTTAATTTACAACCTAGAACACCACTTCCATTAAGGCTCTGTTTCCCTAGGAACCAAATTTGGTAAAGGGGAAATGCTGCCACCTTGTTTCCGTTTCCTGCAAGAAAAGCTTTAAACTCACAGCTAATGGTCACTTAACATTCCCAAGGACTCAGGGCTGTAAAGGACACCTGCCCTAAAAAATTGTGCTGAAGGAGGGAATGGACAAAACAATTCAAAACAGGCAAATGTTTCAAGAAGAGAGTATGAAGAGTTAAGTTTTACTCACGCTCTTTTAAAAAAAGGAAAATGGATAAAAGCTCAACCTCAGGGAGGGTTAGACCCATGCAATCTAATCTCCAAAAAGTTTCAACTTAAACCAGTTGACTTACCATCAGCAGAAAGTCTACAAACAATAAATGCTGAAGGGGTTTTAGAGAACTGTGTACACTCTACCTGCTGGTGAGACGTTAAGGGGTAACAGCCAATAATGAGAACAGAAAGGAGCTGTGTTTAAAAGTAAAACTGCAGGTACCATTCAATACAGCAGGCGCACCATTGGATCTCTCACCTGAGAAGACAAGAATCGAGAAGACACAGGCCGCAAAAGCTGCAGTGCAGCCTTATTCACAATAGCCAAGACAGTGGAGCAATCAAAATGTCCAACAACAGGTGAATGGATAAAGAAGAAGTGGTCCATGTACACAATGGAATAATAGCCATGGAAAACAATGAGCCACTGCTCTCTGAGGCACTACAAATGAGTCTGGAGATAATCACGAAACATGAGGTAAGTCGGAAAGCAAAAGACCTATATTCTATGATATCACTTATAGGCGTTACCTAATAACTGACACAAAGGAACATATTTCCACAGAGAAAGACACTCACAGACTTAGAAAACAAACTATGCTCATCTAAAAGGAAAGGTGGGGGGAATGGATAAATTAAGATTAGTGTTACTATATGTATACAAACACATATTATATACATATCTCAAAAAGACCAACCATATAGCAAAGGAGGTCTGCGGAACCCTCAGTAACGTTTTACATGGGAAGAGGATCTGTACTTGAATAGACATATAGAATGTACAAACGAACCAGATTGTGTACACCTAGGACAAACAATATTCTAAGCTTTACCCCAATTAAAAAAAAAATTAAAACCAAGAAGAAATAATGAGACATAAACTTATGGGGCTTTCTCCATGCACATTCCAATGTAATTTACAAACTAGGAACACGACTTCCAGAAAGGCTCTGCTGCCCTAGTACCCAGATATGGGAATGGAGATATGCTGCCTGCTTGAGGCCACTTCCCACAACAGCAGCTTTAAACCCATTGCTAAAGGTCACTAAATATTCACCAAACTTGCAGTTCGGTAAAAGACACCTGCTTTCTAAACAAATTCTGGGGTGGAAAATCGACCAAAAATTTCAAAACAGGGCAACCTTCCAAGAACACAATTTCAAGAGTTATATTGTACTCCCAATTGTTTCCTTTTTTTTAACAGAAAAGAAAACGGTGGAGAAAAATGATGAGTTTTACGAATTTTCAAAGACATGCAAACCCGAATTACAAAAACCTATCAGCTCACAACAGCCAGAAGAGCCATTAGCATAAATATTGCAAACAGTAAATGCTGAAGCGATTGTGGAGAAATGCGTACCCTGGATTCTAAGGGGGACGAGGTAAGAGCCACTAATGAAAACACAAAGAAGGTGCTTTGAAAAGGGAAACACTGTGCTACCAGTCAATCAATCACACCCACTGCTGGGCCTATCACCTGAGAAAATGAGAATCAAAAAGTCACAGGCTGGCAATCCTGCACTCCAACAATATTTACCATAGCCAAGACTTGGAAGCAATGAAAATGTCCATCAACCGAGGAATGCACAAAGTAGAAGTGGTCCACGTACACAGTGGAAAATTACTCCAATAAAAAATAAAAATTAAATGTAAAAATCCAACAAAAGTAAGGAGACATCAGCTTGTGTGGGTTTGTCCGGGCACACTCCACTCTAATTTATAACCGAGAAACACCACAGGCCGCAAGGGCTTTTCCCTAGTTACCAGGGTGGGGGACATAGAAAGTCTGCCGCCCTCTGGCAGTTAGCTGCAAAAGCAGCTTTAAAGCCTGTGCTAATGGTCATTTCATAGGAACAAGTACGGCAGAACTGTAAATGAAACCTGCCCTCAAAATGTCTGGAGGGAGGTAATGGCCAAAACATTTCAAAATGTGACACATACTTTAAGAGAACACTTTGAAGAACTAAGGGGTAATCACAGCTTGAAAAATAAAAAGGACATGTCTGCAAGCTCAATTTCAGTGGATTATGAGGCACGTGCGAATTCAGCCACAAAGAGGTATCAGATCACACTTGTCAGAATAACCATCAGCAAGAAAACTACAAACAATAAATGCTGAAGGTGTTGTAGAGAAATGCATACCCTCAAATTCAAGGGGGACGTAACATGGAAAGGGCCACGAACTAGAACAGAATGGAGGTGCCTTAAAAAGGTAAACATTGAGCTACCGTATGATCCAGCAGGCCCACTCCTCCACCTAAAATCTAAGAAGAGAGAATTGGAAAGACACAGGCAGGCAAATCTGCATTGCACAGTATTACAATAGCCAAGATATGGAAGTAACCAAAAAGTCTACCAACAGATGGGTGGACAAAGAAGAACTCCTCCATGTACAGATGGAATATTCGCTAGTGAAAAAAATGAAACAATGCCATTTGCAGCACCATAGATGAATCTAGATGTAATCACGCCACCTGTAGTAAGTGAGAAAGCAAAAGACACATATCCTATCGTATTACTTTAAGGAGTTACTTAAAAATTGATACCAATGAAGATATTTCCACAGAGAAAGGCAATCACAGATTCATTAAAAAACTTATGGTTCACCAAATAGAAAGGGATGAGGATTGGATACATTACCATATTGTGCTTAAGAGAGATATACAAACCATGTGAAATATATAACCAGCAAAGACGTACAGAAAACCAGGAGAAGACTACTCAACATTGTGTCATAAGCTACATGGGAAAAGGATGCGAGGAAGAATAGATAAACGTATATGTGTGAAAGAACCACATCTTGCACACCTAGAACAAACAAACCATTGTAATCAAATTTGCTGGGATAAAAAATAAAAAGTAAATTACAAATATGAACAAGAAGTAATGAGACATAAACTTAAAGGGCTTTTTCCTGGCACATTCCATTCAGATTTACAACCTAGAACACCACTTCCATTAAGCCTCTGTTTCCCTAGTAACCAAATTTGGTACAGGAGAAATGCTGCCACCTTGTGGCCGTTTCCTGCAAAAGCAGCTTTAAAGTCACAGCTAATGGTCACTTAACATTCCCAAGGACTCAGGGCTGTAAAGGTCACCTGCCCTAAAAAATTGTGCTGAAGTAAGGAGTGGACCAAAAAATTTAAAACAGGCAAATGTTTCAAGAAGAGAGTATGAAGAGTTAAGTTTTATTCACGCTCTTTTTAAAAAAAAGGAAAATGGATAAAAGCTCAACCTCAGGGAGTGTTAGACCCATGCAATCTAATCTACAAAAAGTTTCAACTTACACCAGTCGACTGACCATCAGCAAAAAGTCTACAAACAATAAATGCTGAAGGGGTTTTAGGGAACTGTGTACCCTCTACCGTCTGGTGAGACGTAAATGGGTAAGAGCCAATAATGAGAAAAGAAAGGAGCTGTGTTTAAAAGTAAAAAGGGAGGTACCATTCAATCCAGCAAGCGCACCAATGGACCTCTCACCTGAGAAGACAAGAATCGAGAAGACACAGGCCGCAAAAGCTGCAGTGCAGCCTTATTCACAATAGCCAAGACAGTGAAGCATCAAAATGTCCAACAAGAGGTGAATGGATAAAGAACAAGTGGTCCATGTACACAATAGAATATTAGCCATGGAAAACAATGAACCATTGCTCTCTGAGGCGCCACAAATGAGTCTGGAGATAATCATGAAACATGAGGTAAGTCGGAAAGCAAAAGACCTATATTCTATGATATCACTTATAGGCGTTATCTAATAACTGACACAAAGGAACATATTTCCACAGAGAAAGACACTCACAGACTTAGAAAACAAACTATGCTCATCTAAAAGGAAAGGTGGGGGGAATGGATAAATTAAGATTAGTGTTACTATACGTATACAAACACATATTATATACATATCTCAAAAATACCGACCATATAGCAAGGGAGGTCTGCGGAACCCTCAGTAACATTTTACATGGGAAGAGGATCTGTACTTGAATAGACATATAGAATGTACAAATGAACCAGATTGTGTACACCTAGGACAAACAATATTCTAAGCTTTACCCCAATTAAAAAAAAAAATTAAAACCAAGAAGAAATAATGAGACATAAACTAAAGGGTGTTTCTCCATGCATATTCCAATGTAATTTACAACCTAGGAACACGACTTCCAGAAAGACTCTGCTGCCCTAGTACCCAGATTTGGGAATAGAGAAATGCTGCCTGTTTCAGGCCACTTCCCACAACAGGAGCTTTAAAACTATTGCGAAAGTTCACTAAATATTCATCAAACTTGCAGTTCACTAAATGACACCTGCTTTCTAAAAAAGTCTGAGGTGGAAAATCGACCAAAAAATTCAAAAGCGAGCAACCTTCCAAGAAGACAATATCAAGAGTAATATTGTACTCCCAATTGTTTCCTTTTTTTAACAGAAAGGAAAACGGCGGAGAAAAACGATGAGTTTTACGAATTTTCAAAGACATGCAAACACAAATTTTAAAACCCTATCAGCTCACAGCAGCCAGTAGGGCCATTAGCATAAATGCTGCAAACAATAAATGCTGAAGCGATTGTGGAGAAATGTGTACACTCGATTCTAAGGGGGACCTGGTAAGTGCCACTAATGAAAACACAAAGAAGGTGCTTTGAAAAGGGAAACACGGTGCTACCAGTCAGTCAATCACACCCACTTTTGGGCCTATCACCTGAGAAAATGAGAATCAAAAAGTCACAGGCTGGCAATCCTGCACTCCAACAATATTTACCATAGCCAAGACTTGGAAGCAATGAAAATGTCCATCAACCGAGGAATGCACAAAGTAGAAGTGGTCCACGTACACAGTGGAAAATTACTCCAATAAAAAATAAAAATTAAATTTAAAAATCCAACAAAAGTAAGGAGACATCAGCTTGTGTGGGTTTGTCCGGGCACACTCCACTCTAATTTATAACCGAGAAACACCACAGGCCGCAAGGGCTTTTCCCTAGTTACCAGGGTGGGGAATATAGAAAGGCTGCCGCCCTCTGGCAGTTACCTGCAAAAGCAGCTTTAAAGCCTGTGCTAATGGTCATTTCATAGGAACAAGTACTGCAGAACTGTAAATGAAACCTGCCCTCAAAATGTCTGGAGGGAGGTAATGGCCAAAACATTTCAAAATGTGACACATACTTTAAGAGAACACTTTGAAGAACTAAGGGGTAATCACAGCTTGAAAAATAAAAAGGACATGCCTTCAAGCTCAATTTCAACGGATTATGAGGCACGTGCAAATTCAACCACAAAGAGGTATCAGCTCACAATTGTCAGAATAACCATCAGCAAGCAAACTACAAACAATAAATGCGGAAGGTGTTGTGGAGAAATGCATACCCTCAACTTCAAGTGGGACGTAAGTTGGAAAGGGCCACGAATGAGAACAGAATGGAGGTGCCTTAAAAAGGTAAACATTGAGTTACCATATGATCCAGCAGGCCCACTCCTCCACCTATAATCTAAGAAGAGAGAATTGGAAGACACAGGCAGGCAAATCTGCATGGCACAGTATTACAATAGCCAAGATATGGAAGTAACCAAAAAGTCCACCAACAGATGGGTGGACAAAGAAGAACTCCTCCATGTACAGATGCAATATTCGCTAGTGAAAAAAATGAAACAATGCCATTTGCAGCACCATAGATGAGTCTAGACCTAATCACGCCACCTGTAGTAAGTGAGAAAGCAAAAGACACATATCCTATCATATCACTTTTAGGAGTTACTTAAAAATTGATACCAATGAAGATATTTCCACAGAGAAAGGCAATCACAGATTCATTAAAAAACTTATGGTTCACCAAATAGAAAGGGATGAGGATTGGATACATTACCGTCTTGGGGTTAACAGAGATATACAAACCATGCGAAATATATAATCACCAAAGACGTACGGAAGACCAGGAGAAGACTACTCAACATTGTGTCATAACCTACATGGGAAAAGGATGCGAGGAAGAATAGATACATGTATATGTGTGAAAGAACCACATCTTGCACACCTAGAACAAACAAACCATTGTAATCAAATTTGCTGGGATAAAAAATAAAAAGTAAATTACAAATATGAACAAGAAGTAATGAGACATAAACTTAAAGGGCTTTTCCCTGGCACATTCCATTTTAATTTACAACCTAGAACACCACTTCCATTAAGGCTCTGTTTCCCTAGGAACCAAATTTGGTAAAGGGGAAATGCTGCCACCTTGTTTCCGTTTCCTGCAAGAAAAGCTTTAAACTCACAGCTAATGGTCACTTAACATTCCCAAGGACTCAGGGCTGTAAAGGACACCTGCCCTAAAAAATTGTGCTGAAGGAGGGAATGGACAAAAAAATTCAAAACAGGCAAATGTTTCAAGAAGAGAGTATGAAGAGTTAAGTTTTACTCACGCTCTTTTAAAAAAAGGAAAATGGATAAAAGCTCAACCTCAGGGAGGGTTAGACCCATGCAATCTAATCTCCAAAAAGTTTCAACTTAAACCAGTTGACTTACCATCAGCAGAAAGTCTACAAACAATAAATGCTGAAGGGGTTTTAGAGAACTGTGTACACTCTACCTGCTGGTGAGACGTTAAGGGGTAACAGCCAATAATGAGAACAGAAAGGAGCTGTGTTTAAAAGTAAAACTGCAGGTACCATTCAATACAGCAGGCGCACCATTGGATCTCTCACCTGAGAAGACAAGAATCGAGAAGACACAGGCCGCAAAAGCTGCAGTGCAGCCTTATTCACAATAGCCAAGACAGTGGAGCAATCAAAATGTCCAACAACAGGTGAATGGATAAAGAAGAAGTGGTCCATGTACACAATGGAATAATAGCCATGGAAAACAATGAGCCACTGCTCTCTGAGGCACTACAAATGAGTCTGGAGATAATCACGAAACATGAGGTAAGTCGGAAAGCAAAAGACCTATATTCTATGATATCACTTATAGGCGTTACCTAATAACTGACACAAAGGAACATATTTCCACAGAGAAAGACACTCACAGACTTAGAAAACAAACTATGCTCATCTAAAAGGAAAGGTGGGGGGAATGGATAAATTAAGATTAGTGTTACTATATGTATACAAACACATATTATATACATATCTCAAAAAGACCAACCATATAGCAAAGGAGGTCTGCGGAACACTCAGTAACGTTTTACATGGGAAGAGGATCTGTACTTGAATAGACATATAGAATGTACAAACGAACCAGATTGTGTACACCTAGGACAAACAATATTCTAAGCTTTACCCCAATTAAAAAAAAAATTAAAACCAAGAAGAAATAATGAGACATAAACTTATGGGGCTTTCTCCATGCACATTCCAATGTAATTTACAAACTAGGAACACGACTTCCAGAAAGGCTCTGCTGCCCTAGTACCCAGATATGGGAATGGAGATATGCTGCCTGCTTGAGGCCACTTCCCACAACAGCAGCTTTAAACCCATTGCTAAAGGTCACTAAATATTCACCAAACTTGCAGTTCGGTAAAAGACACCTGCTTTCTAAACAAATTCTGGGGTGGAAAATCGACCAAAAATTTCAAAACAGGGCAACCTTCCAAGAACACAATTTCAAGAGTTATATTGTACTCCCAATTGTTTCCTTTTTTTTAACAGAAAAGAAAACGGTGGAGAAAAATGATGAGTTTTACGAATTTTCAAAGACATGCAAACCCGAATTACAAAAACCTATCAGCTCACAACAGCCAGAAGAGCCATTAGCATAAATATTGCAAACAGTAAATGCTGAAGCGATTGTGGAGAAATGCGTACCCTGGATTCTAAGGGGGACGAGGTAAGAGCCACTAATGAAAACACAAAGAAGGTGCTTTGAAAAGGGAAACACTGTGCTACCAGTCAATCAATCACACCCACTGCTGGGCCTATCACCTGAGAAAATGAGAATCAAAAAGTCACAGGCTGGCAATCCTGCACTCCAACAATATTTACCATAGCCAAGACTTGGAAGCAATGAAAATGTCCATCAACCGAGGAATGCACAAAGTAGAAGTGGTCCACGTACACAGTGGAAAATTACTCCAATAAAAAATAAAAATTAAATGTAAAAATCCAACAAAAGTAAGGAGACATCAGCTTGTGTGGGTTTGTCCGGGCACACTCCACTCTAATTTATAACCGAGAAACACCACAGGCCGCAAGGGCTTTTCCCTAGTTACCAGGGTGGGGGACATAGAAAGTCTGCCGCCCTCTGGCAGTTAGCTGCAAAAGCAGCTTTAAAGCCTGTGCTAATGGTCATTTCATAGGAACAAGTACGGCAGAACTGTAAATGAAACCTGCCCTCAAAATGTCTGGAGGGAGGTAATGGCCAAAACATTTCAAAATGTGACACATACTTTAAGAGAACACTTTGAAGAACTAAGGGGTAATCACAGCTTGAAAAATAAAAAGGACATGTCTGCAAGCTCAATTTCAGTGGATTATGAGGCACGTGCGAATTCAGCCACAAAGAGGTATCAGATCACACTTGTCAGAATAACCATCAGCAAGAAAACTACAAACAATAAATGCTGAAGGTGTTGTAGAGAAATGCATACCCTCAAATTCAAGGGGGACGTAACATGGAAAGGGCCACGAACTAGAACAGAATGGAGGTGCCTTAAAAAGGTAAACATTGAGCTACCGTATGATCCAGCAGGCCCACTCCTCCACCTAAAATCTAAGAAGAGAGAATTGGAAAGACACAGGCAGGCAAATCTGCATGGCACAGTATTACAATAGCCAAGATATGGAAGTAACCAAAAAGTCTACCAACAGATGGGTGGACAAAGAAGAACTCCTCCATGTACAGATGGAATATTCGCTAGTGAAAAAAATGAAACAATGCCATTTGCAGCACCATAGATGAGTCTAGATGTAATCACGCCACCTGTAGTAAGTGAGAAAGCAAAAGACACATATCCTATCGTATTACTTTAAGGAGTTACTTAAAAATTGATACCAATGAAGATATTTCCACAGAGAAAGGCAATCACAGATTCATTAAAAAACTTATGGTTCACCAAATAGAAAGGGATGAGGATTGGATACATTACCATATTGTGCTTAAGAGAGATATACAAACCATGTGAAATATATAACCAGCAAAGACGTACAGAAAACCAGGAGAAGACTACTCAACATTGTGTCATAAGCTACATGGGAAAAGGATGCGAGGAAGAATAGATAAACGTATATGTGTGAAAGAACCACATCTTGCACACCTAGAACAAACAAACCATTGTAATCAAATTTGCTGGGATAAAAAATAAAAAGTAAATTACAAATATGAACAAGAAGTAATGAGACATAAACTTAAAGGGCTTTTTCCTGGCACATTCCATTCAGATTTACAACCTAGAACACCACTTCCATTAAGCCTCTGTTTCCCTAGTAACCAAATTTGGTAAAGGAGAAATGCTGCCACCTTGTGGCCGTTTCCTGCAAAAGCAGCTTTAAAGTCACAGCTAATGGTCACTTAACATTCCCAAGGACTCAGGGCTGTAAAGGTCACCTGCCCTAAAAAATTGTGCTGAAGTAAGGAGTGGACCAAAAAATTTAAAACAGGCAAATGTTTCAAGAAGAGAGTATGAAGAGTTAAGTTTTATTCACGCTCTTTTTAAAAAAAAGGAAAATGGATAAAAGCTCAACCTCAGGGAGTGTTAGACCCATGCAATCTAATCTACAAAAAGTTTCAACTTACACCAGTCGACTGACCATCAGCAAAAAGTCTACAAACAATAAATGCTGAAGGGGTTTTAGGGAACCGTGTACCCTCTACCGTCTGGTGAGACGTAAATGGGTAAGAGCCAATAATGAGAAAAGAAAGGAGCTGTGTTTAAAAGTAAAAAGGGAGGTACCATTCAATCCAGCAAGCGCACCAATGGACCTCTCACCTGAGAAGACAAGAATCGAGAAGACACAGGCCGCAAAAGCTGCAGTGCAGCCTTATTCACAATAGCCAAGACAGTGAAGCATCAAAATGTCCAACAAGAGGTGAATGGATAAAGAACAAGTGGTCCATGTACACAATAGAATATTAGCCATGGAAAACAATGAACCATTGCTCTCTGAGGCGCCACAAATGAGTCTGGAGATAATCATGAAACATGAGGTAAGTCGGAAAGCAAAAGACCTATATTCTATGATATCACTTATAGGCGTTATCTAATAACTGACACAAAGGAACATATTTCCACAGAGAAAGACACTCACAGACTTAGAAAACAAACTATGCTCATCTAAAAGGAAAGGTGGGGGGAATGGATAAATTAAGATTAGTGTTACTATATGTATACAAACACATATTATATACATATCTCAAAAATACCGACCATATAGCAAGGGAGGTCTGCGGAACCCTCAGTAACATTTTACATGGGAAGAGGATCTGTACTTGAATAGACATATAGAATGTACAAATGAACCAGATTGTGTACACCTAGGACAAACAATATTCTAAGCTTTACCCCAATTAAAAAAAAAATTAAAACCAAGAAGAAATAATGAGACATAAACTAAAGGGTGTTTCTCCATGCATATTCCAATGTAATTTACAACCTAGGAACACGACTTCCAGAAAGACTCTGCTGCCCTAGTACCCAGATTTGGGAATAGAGAAATGCTGCCTGTTTCAGGCCACTTCCCACAACAGGAGCTTTAAAACTATTGCGAAAGTTCACTAAATATTCATCAAACTTGCAGTTCACTAAATGACACCTGCTTTCTAAAAAAGTCTGAGGTGGAAAATCGACCAAAAAATTCAAAAGCGAGCAACCTTCCAAGAAGACAATATCAAGAGTAATATTGTACTCCCAATTGTTTCCTTTTTTTAACAGAAAGGAAAACGGCGGAGAAAAACGATGAGTTTTACGAATTTTCAAAGACATGCAAACACAAATTTTAAAACCCTATCAGCTCACAGCAGCCAGTAGGGCCATTAGCATAAATGCTGCAAACAATAAATGCTGAAGCGATTGTGGAGAAATGTGTACACTCGATTCTAAGGGGGACCTGGTAAGTGCCACTAATGAAAACACAAAGAAGGTGCTTTGAAAAGGGAAACACGGTGCTACCAGTCAGTCAATCACACCCACTTTTGGGCCTATCACCTGAGAAAATGAGAATCAAAAAGTCACAGGCTGGCAATCCTGCACTCCAACAATATTTACCATAGCCAAGACTTGGAAGCAATGAAAATGTCCATCAACCGAGGAATGCACAAAGTAGAAGTGGTCCACGTACACAGTGGAAAATTACTCCAATAAAAAATAAAAATTAAATTTAAAAATCCAACAAAAGTAAGGAGACATCAGCTTGTGTGGGTTTGTCCGGGCACACTCCACTCTAATTTATAACCGAGAAACACCACAGGCCGCAAGGGCTTTTCCCTAGTTACCAGGGTGGGGAATATAGAAAGGCTGCCGCCCTCTGGCAGTTACCTGCAAAAGCAGCTTTAAAGCCTGTGCTAATGGTCATTTCATAGGAACAAGTACTGCAGAACTGTAAATGAAACCTGCCCTCAAAATGTCTGGAGGGAGGTAATGGCCAAAACATTTCAAAATGTGACACATACTTTAAGAGAACACTTTGAAGAACTAAGGGGTAATCACAGCTTGAAAAATAAAAAGGACATGCCTTCAAGCTCAATTTCAACGGATTATGAGGCACGTGCAAATTCAACCACAAAGAGGTATCAGCTCACAATTGTCAGAATAACCATCAGCAAGCAAACTACAAACAATAAATGCGGAAGGTGTTGTGGAGAAATGCATACCCTCAACTTCAAGTGGGACGTAAGTTGGAAAGGGCCACGAATGAGAACAGAATGGAGGTGCCTTAAAAAGGTAAACATTGAGTTACCATATGATCCAGCAGGCCCACTCCTCCACCTATAATCTAAGAAGAGAGAATTGGAAGACACAGGCAGGCAAATCTGCATGGCACAGTATTACAATAGCCAAGATATGGAAGTAACCAAAAAGTCCACCAACAGATGGGTGGACAAAGAAGAACTCCTCCATGTACAGATGCAATATTCGCTAGTGAAAAAAATGAAACAATGCCATTTGCAGCACCATAGATGAGTCTAGACCTAATCACGCCACCTGTAGTAAGTGAGAAAGCAAAAGACACATATCCTATCATATCACTTTTAGGAGTTACTTAAAAATTGATACCAATGAAGATATTTCCACAGAGAAAGGCAATCACAGATTCATTAAAAAACTTATGGTTCACCAAATAGAAAGGGATGAGGATTGGATACATTACCGTCTTGGGGTTAACAGAGATATACAAACCATGCGAAATATATAATCACCAAAGACGTACGGAAGACCAGGAGAAGACTACTCAACATTGTGTCATAACCTACATGGGAAAAGGATGCGAGGAAGAATAGATACATGTATATGTGTGAAAGAACCACATCTTGCACACCTAGAACAAACAAACCATTGTAATCAAATTTGCTGGGATAAAAAATAAAAAGTAAATTACAAATATGAACAAGAAGTAATGAGACATAAACTTAAAGGGCTTTTCCCTGGCACATTCCATTTTAATTTACAACCTAGAACACCACTTCCATTAAGGCTCTGTTTCCCTAGGAACCAAATTTGGTAAAGGGGAAATGCTGCCACCTTGTTTCCGTTTCCTGCAAGAAAAGCTTTAAACTCACAGCTAATGGTCACTTAACATTCCCAAGGACTCAGGGCTGTAAAGGACACCTGCCCTAAAAAATTGTGCTGAAGGAGGGAATGGACAAAACAATTCAAAACAGGCAAATGTTTCAAGAAGAGAGTATGAAGAGTTAAGTTTTACTCACGCTCTTTTAAAAAAAGGAAAATGGATAAAAGCTCAACCTCAGGGAGGGTTAGACCCATGCAATCTAATCTCCAAAAAGTTTCAACTTAAACCAGTTGACTTACCATCAGCAGAAAGTCTACAAACAATAAATGCTGAAGGGGTTTTAGAGAACTGTGTACACTCTACCTGCTGGTGAGACGTTAAGGGGTAACAGCCAATAATGAGAACAGAAAGGAGCTGTGTTTAAAAGTAAAACTGCAGGTACCATTCAATACAGCAGGCGCACCATTGGATCTCTCACCTGAGAAGACAAGAATCGAGAAGACACAGGCCGCAAAAGCTGCAGTGCAGCCTTATTCACAATAGCCAAGACAGTGGAGCAATCAAAATGTCCAACAACAGGTGAATGGATAAAGAAGAAGTGGTCCATGTACACAATGGAATAATAGCCATGGAAAACAATGAGCCACTGCTCTCTGAGGCACTACAAATGAGTCTGGAGATAATCACGAAACATGAGGTAAGTCGGAAAGCAAAAGACCTATATTCTATGATATCACTTATAGGCGTTATCTAATAACTAACACAAAGGAACATATTTCCACAGAGAAAGACACTCACAGACTTAGAAAACAAACTATGCTCATCTAAAAGGAAAGGTGGGGGGAATGGATAAATTAAGATTAGTGTTACTATATGTATACAAACACATATTATATACATATCTCAAAAAGACCAACCATATAGGAAGGGAGGTCTGCGGAACCCTCAGTAACGTTTTACATGGGAAGAGGATCTGTACTTGAATAGACATATAGAATGTACAAACGAACCAGATTGTGTACACCTAGGACAAACAATATTCTAAGCTTTACCCCAATTAAAAAAAAAATTAAAACCAAGAAGAAATAATGAGACATAAACTTATGGGGCTTTCTCCATGCACATTCCAATGTAATTTACAAACTAGGAACACGACTTCCAGAAAGGCTCTGCTGCCCTAGTACCCAGATATGGGAATGGAGATATGCTGCCTGCTTGAGGCCACTTCCCACAACAGCAGCTTTAAACCCATTGCTAAAGGTCACTAAATATTCACCAAACTTGCAGTTCGGTAAAAGACACCTGCTTTCTAAACAAATTCTGGGGTGGAAAATCGACCAAAAATTTCAAAACAGGGCAACCTTCCAAGAACACAATTTCAAGAGTTATATTGTACTCCCAATTGTTTCCTTTTTTTTAACAGAAAAGAAAACGGTGGAGAAAAATGATGAGTTTTACGAATTTTCAAAGACATGCAAACCCGAATTACAAAAACCTATCAGCTCACAACAGCCAGAAGAGCCATTAGCATAAATATTGCAAACAGTAAATGCTGAAGCGATTGTGGAGAAATGCGTACCCTGGATTCTAAGGGGGACGAGGTAAGAGCCACTAATGAAAACACAAAGAAGGTGCTTTGAAAAGGGAAACACTGTGCTACCAGTCAATCAATCACACCCACTGCTGGGCCTATCACCTGAGAAAATGAGAATCAAAAAGTCACAGGCTGGCAATCCTGCACTCCAACAATATTTACCATAGCCAAGACTTGGAAGCAATGAAAATGTCCATCAACCGAGGAATGCACAAAGTAGAAGTGGTCCACGTACACAGTGGAAAATTACTCCAATAAAAAATAAAAATTAAATGTAAAAATCCAACAAAAGTAAGGAGACATCAGCTTGTGTGGGTTTGTCCGGGCACACTCCACTCTAATTTATAACCGAGAAACACCACAGGCCGCAAGGGCTTTTCCCTAGTTACCAGGGTGGGGGACATAGAAAGTCTGCCGCCCTCTGGCAGTTAGCTGCAAAAGCAGCTTTAAAGCCTGTGCTAATGGTCATTTCATAGGAACAAGTACGGCAGAACTGTAAATGAAACCTGCCCTCAAAATGTCTGGAGGGAGGTAATGGCCAAAACATTTCAAAATGTGACACATACTTTAAGAGAACACTTTGAAGAACTAAGGGGTAATCACAGCTTGAAAAATAAAAAGGACATGTCTGCAAGCTCAATTTCAGTGGATTATGAGGCACGTGCGAATTCAGCCACAAAGAGGTATCAGATCACACTTGTCAGAATAACCATCAGCAAGAAAACTACAAACAATAAATGCTGAAGGTGTTGTAGAGAAATGCATACCCTCAAATTCAAGGGGGACGTAACATGGAAAGGGCCACGAACTAGAACAGAATGGAGGTGCCTTAAAAAGGTAAACATTGAGCTACCGTATGATCCAGCAGGCCCACTCCTCCACCTAAAATCTAAGAAGAGAGAATTGGAAAGACACAGGCAGGCAAATCTGCATGGCACAGTATTACAATAGCCAAGATATGGAAGTAACCAAAAAGTCTACCAACAGATGGGTGGACAAAGAAGAACTCCTCCATGTACAGATGGAATATTCGCTAGTGAAAAAAATGAAACAATGCCATTTGCAGCACCATAGATGAGTCTAGATGTAATCACGCCACCTGTAGTAAGTGAGAAAGCAAAAGACACATATCCTATCGTATTACTTTAAGGAGTTACTTAAAAATTGATACCAATGAAGATATTTCCACAGAGAAAGGCAATCACAGATTCATTAAAAAACTTATGGTTCACCAAATAGAAAGGGATGAGGATTGGATACATTACCATATTGTGCTTAAGAGAGATATACAAACCATGTGAAATATATAACCAGCAAAGACGTACAGAAAACCAGGAGAAGACTACTCAACATTGTGTCATAAGCTACATGGGAAAAGGATGCGAGGAAGAATAGATAAACGTATATGTGTGAAAGAACCACATCTTGCACACCTAGAACAAACAAACCATTGTAATCAAATTTGCTGGGATAAAAAATAAAAAGTAAATTACAAATATGAACAAGAAGTAATGAGACATAAACTTAAAGGGCTTTTTCCTGGCACATTCCATTCAGATTTACAACCTAGAACACCACTTCCATTAAGCCTCTGTTTCCCTAGTAACCAAATTTGGTAAAGGAGAAATGCTGCCACCTTGTGGCCGTTTCCTGCAAAAGCAGCTTTAAAGTCACAGCTAATGGTCACTTAACATTCCCAAGGACTCAGGGCTGTAAAGGTCACCTGCCCTAAAAAATTGTGCTGAAGTAAGGAGTGGACCAAAAAATTTAAAACAGGCAAATGTTTCAAGAAGAGAGTATGAAGAGTTAAGTTTTATTCACGCTCTTTTTAAAAAAAAGGAAAATGGATAAAAGCTCAACCTCAGGGAGTGTTAGACCCATGCAATCTAATCTACAAAAAGTTTCAACTTACACCAGTCGACTGACCATCAGCAAAAAGTCTACAAACAATAAATGCTGAAGGGGTTTTAGGGAACCGTGTACCCTCTACCGTCTGGTGAGACGTAAATGGGTAAGAGCCAATAATGAGAAAAGAAAGGAGCTGTGTTTAAAAGTAAAAAGGGAGGTACCATTCAATCCAGCAAGCGCACCAATGGACCTCTCACCTGAGAAGACAAGAATCGAGAAGACACAGGCCGCAAAAGCTGCAGTGCAGCCTTATTCACAATAGCCAAGACAGTGAAGCATCAAAATGTCCAACAAGAGGTGAATGGATAAAGAACAAGTGGTCCATGTACACAATAGAATATTAGCCATGGAAAACAATGAACCATTGCTCTCTGAGGCGCCACAAATGAGTCTGGAGATAATCATGAAACATGAGGTAAGTCGGAAAGCAAAAGACCTATATTCTATGATATCACTTATAGGCGTTATCTAATAACTGACACAAAGGAACATATTTCCACAGAGAAAGACACTCACAGACTTAGAAAACAAACTATGCTCATCTAAAAGGAAAGGTGGGGGGAATGGATAAATTAAGATTAGTGTTACTATATGTATACAAACACATATTATATACATATCTCAAAAATACCGACCATATAGCAAGGGAGGTCTGCGGAACCCTCAGTAACATTTTACATGGGAAGAGGATCTGTACTTGAATAGACATATAGAATGTACAAATGAACCAGATTGTGTACACCTAGGACAAACAATATTCTAAGCTTTACCCCAATTAAAAAAAAAAATTAAAACCAAGAAGAAATAATGAGACATAAACTAAAGGGTGTTTCTCCATGCATATTCCAATGTAATTTACAACCTAGGAACACGACTTCCAGAAAGACTCTGCTGCCCTAGTACCCAGATTTGGGAATAGAGAAATGCTGCCTGTTTCAGGCCACTTCCCACAACAGGAGCTTTAAAACTATTGCGAAAGTTCACTAAATATTCATCAAACTTGCAGTTCACTAAATGACACCTGCTTTCTAAAAAAGTCTGAGGTGGAAAATCGACCAAAAAATTCAAAAGCGAGCAACCTTCCAAGAAGACAATATCAAGAGTAATATTGTACTCCCAATTGTTTCCTTTTTTTAACAGAAAGGAAAACGGCGGAGAAAAACGATGAGTTTTACGAATTTTCAAAGACATGCAAACACAAATTTTAAAACCCTATCAGCTCACAGCAGCCAGTAGGGCCATTAGCATAAATGCTGCAAACAATAAATGCTGAAGCGATTGTGGAGAAATGTGTACACTCGATTCTAAGGGGGACCTGGTAAGTGCCACTAATGAAAACACAAAGAAGGTGCTTTGAAAAGGGAAACACGGTGCTACCAGTCAGTCAATCACACCCACTTTTGGGCCTATCACCTGAGAAAATGAGAATCAAAAAGTCACAGGCTGGCAATCCTGCACTCCAACAATATTTACCATAGCCAACACTTGGAAGCAATGAAAATGTCCATCAACCGAGGAATGCACAAAGTAGAAGTGGTCCACGTACACAGTGGAAAATTACTCCAATAAAAAATAAAAATTAAATGTAAAAATCCAACAAAAGTAAGGAGACATCAGCTTGTGTGGGTTTGTCCGGGCACACTCCACTCTAATTTATAACCGAGAAACACCACAGGCCGCAAGGGCTTTTCCCTAGTTACCAGGGTGGGGAATATAGAAAGGCTGCCGCCCTCTGGCAGTTACCTGCAAAAGCAGCTTTAAAGCCTGTGCTAATGGTCATTTCATAGGAACAAGTACTGCAGAACTGTAAATGAAACCTGCCCTCAAAATGTCTTGAGGGAGGTAATGGCCAAAACATTTCAAAAT
The DNA here is from genome assembly GCF_965194805.1 of Balaenoptera borealis. Lineage (NCBI taxonomy): Eukaryota > Metazoa > Chordata > Mammalia > Artiodactyla > Balaenopteridae > Balaenoptera > Balaenoptera borealis. The sequence continues at coordinate 121,124 of NW_028123079.1, forward strand.
GTGACACATACTTTAAGAGAACACTTTGAAGAACTAAGGGGTAATCACAGCTTGAAAAATAAAAAGGACATGCCTTCAAGCTCAATTTCAACGGATTATGAGGCACGTGCAAATTCAACCACAAAGAGGTATCAGCTCACAATTGTCAGAATAACCATCAGCAAGCAAACTACAAACAATAAATGCGGAAGGTGTTGTGGAGAAATGCATACCCTCAACTTCAAGTGGGACGTAAGTTGGAAAGGGCCACGAATGAGAACAGAATGGAGGTGCCTTAAAAAGGTAAACATTGAGTTACCATATGATCCAGCAGGCCCACTCCTCCACCTATAATCTAAGAAGAGAGAATTGGAAGACACAGGCAGGCAAATCTGCATGGCACAGTATTACAATAGCCAAGATATGGAAGTAACCAAAAAGTCCACCAACAGATGGGTGGACAAAGAAGAACTCCTCCATGTACAGATGCAATATTCGCTAGTGAAAAAAATGAAACAATGCCATTTGCAGCACCATAGATGAGTCTAGACCTAATCACGCCACCTGTAGTAAGTGAGAAAGCAAAAGACACATATCCTATCATATCACTTTTAGGAGTTACTTAAAAATTGATACCAATGAAGATATTTCCACAGAGAAAGGCAATCACAGATTCATTAAAAAACTTATGGTTCACCAAATAGAAAGGGATGAGGATTGGATACATTACCGTCTTTGGGTTAACAGAGATATACAAACCATGCGAAATATATAATCACCAAAGACGTACGGAAGACCAGGAGAAGACTACTCAACATTGTGTCATAACCTACATGGGAAAAGGATGCGAGGAAGAATAGATACATGTATATGTGTGAAAGAACCACATCTTGCACACCTAGAACAAACAAACCATTGTAATCAAATTTGCTGGGATAAAAAATAAAAAGTAAATTACAAATATGAACAAGAAGTAATGAGACATAAACTTAAAGGGCTTTTCCCTGGCACATTCCATTTTAATTTACAACCTAGAACACCACTTCCATTAAGGCTCTGTTTCCCTAGGAACCAAATTTGGTAAAGGGGAAATGCTGCCACCTTGTTTCCGTTTCCTGCAAGAAAAGCTTTAAACTCACAGCTAATGGTCACTTAACATTCCCAAGGACTCAGGGCTGTAAAGGACACCTGCCCTAAAAAATTGTGCTGAAGGAGGGAATGGACAAAACAATTCAAAACAGGCAAATGTTTCAAGAAGAGAGTATGAAGAGTTAAGTTTTACTCACGCTCTTTTAAAAAAAGGAAAATGGATAAAAGCTCAACCTCAGGGAGGGTTAGACCCATGCAATCTAATCTCCAAAAAGTTTCAACTTAAACCAGTTGACTTACCATCAGCAGAAAGTCTACAAACAATAAATGCTGAAGGGGTTTTAGAGAACTGTGTACACTCTACCTGCTGGTGAGACGTTAAGGGGTAACAGCCAATAATGAGAACAGAAAGGAGCTGTGTTTAAAAGTAAAACTGCAGGTACCATTCAATACAGCAGGCGCACCATTGGATCTCTCACCTGAGAAGACAAGAATCGAGAAGACACAGGCCGCAAAAGCTGCAGTGCAGCCTTATTCACAATAGCCAAGACAGTGGAGCAATCAAAATGTCCAACAACAGGTGAATGGATAAAGAAGAAGTGGTCCATGTACACAATGGAATAATAGCCATGGAAAACAATGAGCCACTGCTCTCTGAGGCACTACAAATGAGTCTGGAGATAATCACGAAACATGAGGTAAGTCGGAAAGCAAAAGACCTATATTCTATGATATCACTTATAGGCGTTATCTAATAACTAACACAAAGGAACATATTTCCACAGAGAAAGACACTCACAGACTTAGAAAACAAACTATGCTCATCTAAAAGGAAAGGTGGGGGGAATGGATAAATTAAGATTAGTGTTACTATATGTATACAAACACATATTATATACATATCTCAAAAAGACCAACCATATAGGAAGGGAGGTCTGCGGAACCCTCAGTAACGTTTTACATGGGAAGAGGATCTGTACTTGAATAGACATATAGAATGTACAAACGAACCAGATTGTGTACACCTAGGACAAACAATATTCTAAGCTTTACCCCAATTAAAAAAAAATTAAAACCAAGAAGAAATAATGAGACATAAACTTATGGGGCTTTCTCCATGCACATTCCAATGTAATTTACAAACTAGGAACACGACTTCCAGAAAGGCTCTGCTGCCCTAGTACCCAGATATGGGAATGGAGATATGCTGCCTGCTTGAGGCCACTTCCCACAACAGCAGCTTTAAACCCATTGCTAAAGGTCACTAAATATTCACCAAACTTGCAGTTCGGTAAAAGACACCTGCTTTCTAAACAAATTCTGGGGTGGAAAATCGACCAAAAATTTCAAAACAGGGCAACCTTCCAAGAACACAATTTCAAGAGTTCTATTGTACTCCCAATTGTTTCCTTTTTTTTAACAGAAAAGAAAACGGTGGAGAAAAATGATGAGTTTTACGAATTTTCAAAGACATGCAAACCCGAATTACAAAAACCTATCAGCTCACAACAGCCAGAAGAGCCATTAGCATAAATATTGCAAACAGTAAATGCTGAAGCGATTGTGGAGAAATGCGTACCCTGGATTCTAAGGGGGACGAGGTAAGAGCCACTAATGAAAACACAAAGAAGGTGCTTTGAAAAGGGAAACACTGTGCTACCAGTCAATCAATCACACCCACTGCTGGGCCTATCACCTGAGAAAATGAGAATCAAAAAGTCACAGGCTGGCAATCCTGCACTCCAACAATATTTACCATAGCCAAGACTTGGAAGCAATGAAAATGTCCATCAACCGAGGAATGCACAAAGTAGAAGTGGTCCACGTACACAGTGGAAAATTACTCCAATAAAAAATAAAAATTAAATGTAAAAATCCAACAAAAGTAAGGAGACATCAGCTTGTGTGGGTTTGTCCGGGCACACTCCACTCTAATTTATAACCGAGAAACACCACAGGCCGCAAGGGCTTTTCCCTAGTTACCAGGGTGGGGGACATAGAAAGTCTGCCGCCCTCTGGCAGTTAGCTGCAAAAGCAGCTTTAAAGCCTGTGCTAATGGTCATTTCATAGGAACAAGTACGGCAGAACTGTAAATGAAACCTGCCCTCAAAATGTCTGGAGGGAGGTAATGGCCAAAACATTTCAAAATGTGACACATACTTTAAGAGAACACTTTGAAGAACTAAGGGGTAATCACAGCTTGAAAAATAAAAAGGACATGTCTGCAAGCTCAATTTCAGTGGATTATGAGGCACGTGCGAATTCAGCCACAAAGAGGTATCAGATCACACTTGTCAGAATAACCATCAGCAAGAAAACTACAAACAATAAATGCTGAAGGTGTTGTAGAGAAATGCATACCCTCAAATTCAAGGGGGACGTAACATGGAAAGGGCCACGAACTAGAACAGAATGGAGGTGCCTTAAAAAGGTAAACATTGAGCTACCGTATGATCCAGCAGGCCCACTCCTCCACCTAAAATCTAAGAAGAGAGAATTGGAAAGACACAGGCAGGCAAATCTGCATGGCACAGTATTACAATAGCCAAGATATGGAAGTAACCAAAAAGTCTACCAACAGATGGGTGGACAAAGAAGAACTCCTCCATGTACAGATGGAATATTCGCTAGTGAAAAAAATGAAACAATGCCATTTGCAGCACCATAGATGAGTCTAGATGTAATCACGCCACCTGTAGTAAGTGAGAAAGCAAAAGACACATATCCTATCGTATTACTTTAAGGAGTTACTTAAAAATTGATACCAATGAAGATATTTCCACAGAGAAAGGCAATCACAGATTCATTAAAAAACTTATGGTTCACCAAATAGAAAGGGATGAGGATTGGATACATTACCATATTGTGCTTAAGAGAGATATACAAACCATGTGAAATATATAACCAGCAAAGACGTACAGAAAACCAGGAGAAGACTACTCAACATTGTGTCATAAGCTACATGGGAAAAGGATGCGAGGAAGAATAGATAAACGTATATGTGTGAAAGAACCACATCTTGCACACCTAGAACAAACAAACCATTGTAATCAAATTTGCTGGGATAAAAAATAAAAAGTAAATTACAAATATGAACAAGAAGTAATGAGACATAAACTTAAAGGGCTTTTTCCTGGCACATTCCATTCAGATTTACAACCTAGAACACCACTTCCATTAAGCCTCTGTTTCCCTAGTAACCAAATTTGGTAAAGGAGAAATGCTGCCACCTTGTGGCCGTTTCCTGCAAAAGCAGCTTTAAAGTCACAGCTAATGGTCACTTAACATTCCCAAGGACTCAGGGCTGTAAAGGTCACCTGCCCTAAAAAATTGTGCTGAAGTAAGGAGTGGACCAAAAAATTTAAAACAGGCAAATGTTTCAAGAAGAGAGTATGAAGAGTTAAGTTTTATTCACGCTCTTTTTAAAAAAAAGGAAAATGGATAAAAGCTCAACCTCAGGGAGTGTTAGACCCATGCAATCTAATCTACAAAAAGTTTCAACTTACACCAGTCGACTGACCATCAGCAAAAAGTCTACAAACAATAAATGCTGAAGGGGTTTTAGGGAACTGTGTACCCTCTACCGTCTGGTGAGACGTAAATGGGTAAGAGCCAATAATGAGAAAAGAAAGGAGCTGTGTTTAAAAGTAAAAAGGGAGGTACCATTCAATCCAGCAAGCGCACCAATGGACCTCTCACCTGAGAAGACAAGAATCGAGAAGACACAGGCCGCAAAAGCTGCAGTGCAGCCTTATTCACAATAGCCAAGACAGTGAAGCATCAAAATGTCCAACAAGAGGTGAATGGATAAAGAACAAGTGGTCCATGTACACAATAGAATATTAGCCATGGAAAACAATGAACCATTGCTCTCTGAGGCGCCACAAATGAGTCTGGAGATAATCATGAAACATGAGGTAAGTCGGAAAGCAAAAGACCTATATTCTATGATATCACTTATAGGCGTTATCTAATAACTGACACAAAGGAACATATTTCCACAGAGAAAGACACTCACAGACTTAGAAAACAAACTATGCTCATCTAAAAGGAAAGGTGGGGGGAATGGATAAATTAAGATTAGTGTTACTATATGTATACAAACACATATTATATACATATCTCAAAAATACCGACCATATAGCAAGGGAGGTCTGCGGAACCCTCAGTAACATTTTACATGGGAAGAGGATCTGTACTTGAATAGACATATAGAATGTACAAATGAACCAGATTGTGTACACCTAGGACAAACAATATTCTAAGCTTTACCCCAATTAAAAAAAAAAATTAAAACCAAGAAGAAATAATGAGACATAAACTAAAGGGTGTTTCTCCATGCATATTCCAATGTAATTTACAACCTAGGAACACGACTTCCAGAAAGACTCTGCTGCCCTAGTACCCAGATTTGGGAATAGAGAAATGCTGCCTGTTTCAGGCCACTTCCCACAACAGGAGCTTTAAAACTATTGCGAAAGTTCACTAAATATTCATCAAACTTGCAGTTCACTAAATGACACCTGCTTTCTAAAAAAGTCTGAGGTGGAAAATCGACCAAAAAATTCAAAAGCGAGCAACCTTCCAAGAAGACAATATCAAGAGTAATATTGTACTCCCAATTGTTTCCTTTTTTTAACAGAAAGGAAAACGGCGGAGAAAAACGATGAGTTTTACGAATTTTCAAAGACATGCAAACACAAATTTTAAAACCCTATCAGCTCACAGCAGCCAGTAGGGCCATTAGCATAAATGCTGCAAACAATAAATGCTGAAGCGATTGTGGAGAAATGTGTACACTCGATTCTAAGGGGGACCTGGTAAGTGCCACTAATGAAAACACAAAGAAGGTGCTTTGAAAAGGGAAACACGGTGCTACCAGTCAGTCAATCACACCCACTTTTGGGCCTATCACCTGAGAAAATGAGAATCAAAAAGTCACAGGCTGGCAATCCTGCACTCCAACAATATTTACCATAGCCAAGACTTGGAAGCAATGAAAATGTCCATCAACCGAGGAATGCACAAAGTAGAAGTGGTCCACGTACACAGTGGAAAATTACTCCAATAAAAAATAAAAATTAAATTTAAAAATCCAACAAAAGTAAGGAGACATCAGCTTGTGTGGGTTTGTCCGGGCACACTCCACTCTAATTTATAACCGAGAAACACCACAGGCCGCAAGGGCTTTTCCCTAGTTACCAGGGTGGGGAATATAGAAAGGCTGCCGCCCTCTGGCAGTTACCTGCAAAAGCAGCTTTAAAGCCTGTGCTAATGGTCATTTCATAGGAACAAGTACTGCAGAACTGTAAATGAAACCTGCCCTCAAAATGTCTGGAGGGAGGTAATGGCCAAAACATTTCAAAATGTGACACATACTTTAAGAGAACACTTTGAAGAACTAAGGGGTAATCACAGCTTGAAAAATAAAAAGGACATGCCTTCAAGCTCAATTTCAACGGATTATGAGGCACGTGCAAATTCAACCACAAAGAGGTATCAGCTCACAATTGTCAGAATAACCATCAGCAAGCAAACTACAAACAATAAATGCGGAAGGTGTTGTGGAGAAATGCATACCCTCAACTTCAAGTGGGACGTAAGTTGGAAAGGGCCACGAATGAGAACAGAATGGAGGTGCCTTAAAAAGGTAAACATTGAGTTACCATATGATCCAGCAGGCCCACTCCTCCACCTATAATCTAAGAAGAGAGAATTGGAAGACACAGGCAGGCAAATCTGCATGGCACAGTATTACAATAGCCAAGATATGGAAGTAACCAAAAAGTCCACCAACAGATGGGTGGACAAAGAAGAACTCCTCCATGTACAGATGCAATATTCGCTAGTGAAAAAAATGAAACAATGCCATTTGCAGCACCATAGATGAGTCTAGACCTAATCACGCCACCTGTAGTAAGTGAGAAAGCAAAAGACACATATCCTATCATATCACTTTTAGGAGTTACTTAAAAATTGATACCAATGAAGATATTTCCACAGAGAAAGGCAATCACAGATTCATTAAAAAACTTATGGTTCACCAAATAGAAAGGGATGAGGATTGGATACATTACCGTCTTGGGGTTAACAGAGATATACAAACCATGCGAAATATATAATCACCAAAGACGTACGGAAGACCAGGAGAAGACTACTCAACATTGTGTCATAACCTACATGGGAAAAGGATGCGAGGAAGAATAGATACATGTATATGTGTGAAAGAACCACATCTTGCACACCTAGAACAAACAAACCATTGTAATCAAATTTGCTGGGATAAAAAATAAAAAGTAAATTACAAATATGAACAAGAAGTAATGAGACATAAACTTAAAGGGCTTTTCCCTGGCACATTCCATTTTAATTTACAACCTAGAACACCACTTCCATTAAGGCTCTGTTTCCCTAGGAACCAAATTTGGTAAAGGGGAAATGCTGCCACCTTGTTTCCGTTTCCTGCAAGAAAAGCTTTAAACTCACAGCTAATGGTCACTTAACATTCCCAAGGACTCAGGGCTGTAAAGGACACCTGCCCTAAAAAATTGTGCTGAAGGAGGGAATGGACAAAACAATTCAAAACAGGCAAATGTTTCAAGAAGAGAGTATGAAGAGTTAAGTTTTACTCACGCTCTTTTAAAAAAAGGAAAATGGATAAAAGCTCAACCTCAGGGAGGGTTAGACCCATGCAATCTAATCTCCAAAAAGTTTCAACTTAAACCAGTTGACTTACCATCAGCAGAAAGTCTACAAACAATAAATGCTGAAGGGGTTTTAGAGAACTGTGTACACTCTACCTGCTGGTGAGACGTTAAGGGGTAACAGCCAATAATGAGAACAGAAAGGAGCTGTGTTTAAAAGTAAAACTGCAGGTACCATTCAATACAGCAGGCGCACCATTGGATCTCTCACCTGAGAAGACAAGAATCGAGAAGACACAGGCCGCAAAAGCTGCAGTGCAGCCTTATTCACAATAGCCAAGACAGTGGAGCAATCAAAATGTCCAACAACAGGTGAATGGATAAAGAAGAAGTGGTCCATGTACACAATGGAATAATAGCCATGGAAAACAATGAGCCACTGCTCTCTGAGGCACTACAAATGAGTCTGGAGATAATCACGAAACATGAGGTAAGTCGGAAAGCAAAAGACCTATATTCTATGATATCACTTATAGGCGTTATCTAATAACTAACACAAAGGAACATATTTCCACAGAGAAAGACACTCACAGACTTAGAAAACAAACTATGCTCATCTAAAAGGAAAGGTGGGGGGAATGGATAAATTAAGATTAGTGTTACTATATGTATACAAACACATATTATATACATATCTCAAAAAGACCAACCATATAGGAAGGGAGGTCTGCGGAACCCTCAGTAACGTTTTACATGGGAAGAGGATCTGTACTTGAATAGACATATAGAATGTACAAACGAACCAGATTGTGTACACCTAGGACAAACAATATTCTAAGCTTTACCCCAATTAAAAAAAAAATTAAAACCAAGAAGAAATAATGAGACATAAACTTATGGGGCTTTCTCCATGCACATTCCAATGTAATTTACAAACTAGGAACACGACTTCCAGAAAGGCTCTGCTGCCCTAGTACCCAGATATGGGAATGGAGATATGCTGCCTGCTTGAGGCCACTTCCCACAACAGCAGCTTTAAACCCATTGCTAAAGGTCACTAAATATTCACCAAACTTGCAGTTCGGTAAAAGACACCTGCTTTCTAAACAAATTCTGGGGTGGAAAATCGACCAAAAATTTCAAAACAGGGCAACCTTCCAAGAACACAATTTCAAGAGTTATATTGTACTCCCAATTGTTTCCTTTTTTTTAACAGAAAAGAAAACGGTGGAGAAAAATGATGAGTTTTACGAATTTTCAAAGACATGCAAACCCGAATTACAAAAACCTATCAGCTCACAACAGCCAGAAGAGCCATTAGCATAAATATTGCAAACAGTAAATGCTGAAGCGATTGTGGAGAAATGCGTACCCTGGATTCTAAGGGGGACGAGGTAAGAGCCACTAATGAAAACACAAAGAAGGTGCTTTGAAAAGGGAAACACTGTGCTACCAGTCAATCAATCACACCCACTGCTGGGCCTATCACCTGAGAAAATGAGAATCAAAAAGTCACAGGCTGGCAATCCTGCACTCCAACAATATTTACCATAGCCAACACTTGGAAGCAATGAAAATGTCCATCAACCGAGGAATGCACAAAGTAGAAGTGGTCCACGTACACAGTGGAAAATTACTCCAATAAAAAATAAAAATTAAATGTAAAAATCCAACAAAAGTAAGGAGACATCAGCTTGTGTGGGTTTGTCCGGGCACACTCCACTCTAATTTATAACCGAGAAACACCACAGGCCGCAAGGGCTTTTCCCTAGTTACCAGGGTGGGGGACATAGAAAGTCTGCCGCCCTCTGGCAGTTAGCTGCAAAAGCAGCTTTAAAGCCTGTGCTAATGGTCATTTCATAGGAACAAGTACGGCAGAACTGTAAATGAAACCTGCCCTCAAAATGTCTGGAGGGAGGTAATGGCCAAAACATTTCAAAATGTGACACATACTTTAAGAGAACACTTTGAAGAACTAAGGGGTAATCACAGCTTGAAAAATAAAAAGGACATGTCTGCAAGCTCAATTTCAGTGGATTATGAGGCACGTGCGAATTCAGCCACAAAGAGGTATCAGATCACACTTGTCAGAATAACCATCAGCAAGAAAACTACAAACAATAAATGCTGAAGGTGTTGTAGAGAAATGCATACCCTCAAATTCAAGGGGGACGTAACATGGAAAGGGCCACGAACTAGAACAGAATGGAGGTGCCTTAAAAAGGTAAACATTGAGCTACCGTATGATCCAGCAGGCCCACTCCTCCACCTAAAATCTAAGAAGAGAGAATTGGAAAGACACAGGCAGGCAAATCTGCATTGCACAGTATTACAATAGCCAAGATATGGAAGTAACCAAAAAGTCTACCAACAGATGGGTGGACAAAGAAGAACTCCTCCATGTACAGATGGAATATTCGCTAGTGAAAAAAATGAAACAATGCCATTTGCAGCACCATAGATGAGTCTAGATGTAATCACGCCACCTGTAGTAAGTGAGAAAGCAAAAGACACATATCCTATCGTATTACTTTAAGGAGTTACTTAAAAATTGATACCAATGAAGATATTTCCACAGAGAAAGGCAATCACAGATTCATTAAAAAACTTATGGTTCACCAAATAGAAAGGGATGAGGATTGGATACATTACCATATTGTGCTTAAGAGAGATATACAAACCATGTGAAATATATAACCAGCAAAGACGTACAGAAAACCAGGAGAAGACTACTCAACATTGTGTCATAAGCTACATGGGAAAAGGATGCGAGGAAGAATAGATAAACGTATATGTGTGAAAGAACCACATCTTGCACACCTAGAACAAACAAACCATTGTAATCAAATTTGCTGGGATAAAAAATAAAAAGTAAATTACAAATATGAACAAGAAGTAATGAGACATAAACTTAAAGGGCTTTTTCCTGGCACATTCCATTCAGATTTACAACCTAGAACACCACTTCCATTAAGCCTCTGTTTCCCTAGTAACCAAATTTGGTAAAGGAGAAATGCTGCCACCTTGTGGCCGTTTCCTGCAAAAGCAGCTTTAAAGTCACAGCTAATGGTCACTTAACATTCCCAAGGACTCAGGGCTGTAAAGGTCACCTGCCCTAAAAAATTGTGCTGAAGTAAGGAGTGGACCAAAAAATTTAAAACAGGCAAATGTTTCAAGAAGAGAGTATGAAGAGTTAAGTTTTATTCACGCTCTTTTTAAAAAAAAGGAAAATGGATAAAAGCTCAACCTCAGGGAGTGTTAGACCCATGCAATCTAATCTACAAAAAGTTTCAACTTACACCAGTCGACTGACCATCAGCAAAAAGTCTACAAACAATAAATGCTGAAGGGGTTTTAGGGAACTGTGTACCCTCTACCGTCTGGTGAGACGTAAATGGGTAAGAGCCAATAATGAGAAAAGAAAGGAGCTGTGTTTAAAAGTAAAAAGGGAGGTACCATTCAATCCAGCAAGCGCACCAATGGACCTCTCACCTGAGAAGACAAGAATCGAGAAGACACAGGCCGCAAAAGCTGCAGTGCAGCCTTATTCACAATAGCCAAGACAGTGAAGCATCAAAATGTCCAACAAGAGGTGAATGGATAAAGAACAAGTGGTCCATGTACACAATAGAATATTAGCCATGGAAAACAATGAACCATTGCTCTCTGAGGCGCCACAAATGAGTCTGGAGATAATCATGAAACATGAGGTAAGTCGGAAAGCAAAAGACCTATATTCTATGATATCACTTATAGGCGTTATCTAATAACTGACACAAAGGAACATATTTCCACAGAGAAAGACACTCACAGACTTAGAAAACAAACTATGCTCATCTAAAAGGAAAGGTGGGGGGAATGGATAAATTAAGATTAGTGTTACTATATGTATACAAACACATATTATATACATATCTCAAAAATACCGACCATATAGCAAGGGAGGTCTGCGGAACCCTCAGTAACATTTTACATGGGAAGAGGATCTGTACTTGAATAGACATATAGAATGTACAAATGAACCAGATTGTGTACACCTAGGACAAACAATATTCTAAGCTTTACCCCAATTAAAAAAAAAAATTAAAACCAAGAAGAAATAATGAGACATAAACTAAAGGGTGTTTCTCCATGCATATTCCAATGTAATTTACAACCTAGGAACACGACTTCCAGAAAGACTCTGCTGCCCTAGTACCCAGATTTGGGAATAGAGAAATGCTGCCTGTTTCAGGCCACTTCCCACAACAGGAGCTTTAAAACTATTGCGAAAGTTCACTAAATATTCATCAAACTTGCAGTTCACTAAATGACACCTGCTTTCTAAAAAAGTCTGAGGTGGAAAATCGACCAAAAAATTCAAAAGCGAGCAACCTTCCAAGAAGACAATATCAAGAGTAATATTGTACTCCCAATTGTTTCCTTTTTTTAACAGAAAGGAAAACGGCGGAGAAAAACGATGAGTTTTACGAATTTTCAAAGACATGCAAACACAAATTTTAAAACCCTATCAGCTCACAGCAGCCAGTAGGGCCATTAGCATAAATGCTGCAAACAATAAATGCTGAAGCGATTGTGGAGAAATGTGTACACTCGATTCTAAGGGGGACCTGGTAAGTGCCACTAATGAAAACACAAAGAAGGTGCTTTGAAAAGGGAAACACGGTGCTACCAGTCAGTCAATCACACCCACTTTTGGGCCTATCACCTGAGAAAATGAGAATCAAAAAGTCACAGGCTGGCAATCCTGCACTCCAACAATATTTACCATAGCCAAGACTTGGAAGCAATGAAAATGTCCATCAACCGAGGAATGCACAAAGTAGAAGTGGTCCACGTACACAGTGGAAAATTACTCCAATAAAAAATAAAAATTAAATTTAAAAATCCAACAAAAGTAAGGAGACATCAGCTTGTGTGGGTTTGTCCGGGCACACTCCACTCTAATTTATAACCGAGAAACACCACAGGCCGCAAGGGCTTTTCCCTAGTTACCAGGGTGGGGAATATAGAAAGGCTGCCGCCCTCTGGCAGTTACCTGCAAAAGCAGCTTTAAAGCCTGTGCTAATGGTCATTTCATAGGAACAAGTACTGCAGAACTGTAAATGAAACCTGCCCTCAAAATGTCTGGAGGGAGGTAATGGCCAAAACATTTCAAAATGTGACACATACTTTAAGAGAACACTTTGAAGAACTAAGGGGTAATCACAGCTTGAAAAATAAAAAGGACATGCCTTCAAGCTCAGTTTCAACGGATTATGAGGCACGTGCAAATTCAACCACAAAGAGGTATCAGCTCACAATTGTCAGAATAACCATCAGCAAGCAAACTACAAACAATAAATGCGGAAGGTGTTGTGGAGAAATGCATACCCTCAACTTCAAGTGGGACGTAAGTTGGAAAGGGCCACGAATGAGAACAGAATGGAGGTGCCTTAAAAAGGTAAACATTGAGTTACCATATGATCCAGCAGGCCCACTCCTCCACCTATAATCTAAGAAGAGAGAATTGGAAGACACAGGCAGGCAAATCTGCATGGCACAGTATTACAATAGCCAAGATATGGAAGTAACCAAAAAGTCCACCAACAGATGGGTGGACAAAGAAGAACTCCTCCATGTACAGATGCAATATTCGCTAGTGAAAAAAATGAAACAATGCCATTTGCAGCACCATAGATGAGTCTAGACCTAATCACGCCACCTGTAGTAAGTGAGAAAGCAAAAGACACATATCCTATCATATCACTTTTAGGAGTTACTTAAAAATTGATACCAATGAAGATATTTCCACAGAGAAAGGCAATCACAGATTCATTAAAAAACTTATGGTTCACCAAATAGAAAGGGATGAGGATTGGATACATTACCGTCTTGGGGTTAACAGAGATATACAAACCATGCGAAATATATAATCACCAAAGACGTACGGAAGACCAGGAGAAGACTACTCAACATTGTGTCATAACCTACATGGGAAAAGGATGCGAGGAAGAATAGATACATGTATATGTGTGAAAGAACCACATCTTGCACACCTAGAACAAACAAACCATTGTAATCAAATTTGCTGGGATAAAAAATAAAAAGTAAATTACAAATATGAACAAGAAGTAATGAGACATAAACTTAAAGGGCTTTTCCCTGGCACATTCCATTTTAATTTACAACCTAGAACACCACTTCCATTAAGGCTCTGTTTCCCTAGGAACCAAATTTGGTAAAGGGGAAATGCTGCCACCTTGTTTCCGTTTCCTGCAAGAAAAGCTTTAAACTCACAGCTAATGGTCACTTAACATTCCCAAGGACTCAGGGCTGTAAAGGACACCTGCCCTAAAAAATTGTGCTGAAGGAGGGAATGGACAAAACAATTCAAAACAGGCAAATGTTTCAAGAAGAGAGTATGAAGAGTTAAGTTTTACTCACGCTCTTTTAAAAAAAGGAAAATGGATAAAAGCTCAACCTCAGGGAGGGTTAGACCCATGCAATCTAATCTCCAAAAAGTTTCAACTTAAACCAGTTGACTTACCATCAGCAGAAAGTCTACAAACAATAAATGCTGAAGGGGTTTTAGAGAACTGTGTACACTCTACCTGCTGGTGAGACGTTAAGGGGTAACAGCCAATAATGAGAACAGAAAGGAGCTGTGTTTAAAAGTAAAACTGCAGGTACCATTCAATACAGCAGGCGCACCATTGGATCTCTCACCTGAGAAGACAAGAATCGAGAAGACACAGGCCGCAAAAGCTGCAGTGCAGCCTTATTCACAATAGCCAAGACAGTGGAGCAATCAAAATGTCCAACAACAGGTGAATGGATAAAGAAGAAGTGGTCCATGTACACAATGGAATAATAGCCATGGAAAACAATGAGCCACTGCTCTCTGAGGCACTACAAATGAGTCTGGAGATAATCACGAAACATGAGGTAAGTCGGAAAGCAAAAGACCTATATTCTATGATATCACTTATAGGCGTTATCTAATAACTAACACAAAGGAACATATTTCCACAGAGAAAGACACTCACAGACTTAGAAAACAAACTATGCTCATCTAAAAGGAAAGGTGGGGGGAATGGATAAATTAAGATTAGTGTTACTATATGTATACAAACACATATTATATACATATCTCAAAAAGACCAACCATATAGGAAGGGAGGTCTGCGGAACCCTCAGTAACGTTTTACATGGGAAGAGGATCTGTACTTGAATAGACATATAGAATGTACAAACGAACCAGATTGTGTACACCTAGGACAAACAATATTCTAAGCTTTACCCCAATTAAAAAAAAAATTAAAACCAAGAAGAAATAATGAGACATAAACTTATGGGGCTTTCTCCATGCACATTCCAATGTAATTTACAAACTAGGAACACGACTTCCAGAAAGGCTCTGCTGCCCTAGTACCCAGATATGGGAATGGAGATATGCTGCCTGCTTGAGGCCACTTCCCACAACAGCAGCTTTAAACCCATTGCTAAAGGTCACTAAATATTCACCAAACTTGCAGTTCGGTAAAAGACACCTGCTTTCTAAACAAATTCTGGGGTGGAAAATCGACCAAAAATTTCAAAACAGGGCAACCTTCCAAGAACACAATTTCAAGAGTTATATTGTACTCCCAATTGTTTCCTTTTTTTTAACAGAAAAGAAAACGGTGGAGAAAAATGATGAGTTTTACGAATTTTCAAAGACATGCAAACCCGAATTACAAAAACCTATCAGCTCACAACAGCCAGAAGAGCCATTAGCATAAATATTGCAAACAGTAAATGCTGAAGCGATTGTGGAGAAATGCGTACCCTGGATTCTAAGGGGGACGAGGTAAGAGCCACTAATGAAAACACAAAGAAGGTGCTTTGAAAAGGGAAACACTGTGCTACCAGTCAATCAATCACACCCACTGCTGGGCCTATCACCTGAGAAAATGAGAATCAAAAAGTCACAGGCTGGCAATCCTGCACTCCAACAATATTTACCATAGCCAACACTTGGAAGCAATGAAAATGTCCATCAACCGAGGAATGCACAAAGTAGAAGTGGTCCACGTACACAGTGGAAAATTACTCCAATAAAAAATAAAAATTAAATGTAAAAATCCAACAAAAGTAAGGAGACATCAGCTTGTGTGGGTTTGTCCGGGCACACTCCACTCTAATTTATAACCGAGAAACACCACAGGCCGCAAGGGCTTTTCCCTAGTTACCAGGGTGGGGGACATAGAAAGTCTGCCGCCCTCTGGCAGTTAGCTGCAAAAGCAGCTTTAAAGCCTGTGCTAATGGTCATTTCATAGGAACAAGTACGGCAGAACTGTAAATGAAACCTGCCCTCAAAATGTCTGGAGGGAGGTAATGGCCAAAACATTTCAAAATGTGACACATACTTTAAGAGAACACTTTGAAGAACTAAGGGGTAATCACAGCTTGAAAAATAAAAAGGACATGTCTGCAAGCTCAATTTCAGTGGATTATGAGGCACGTGCGAATTCAGCCACAAAGAGGTATCAGATCACACTTGTCAGAATAACCATCAGCAAGAAAACTACAAACAATAAATGCTGAAGGTGTTGTAGAGAAATGCATACCCTCAAATTGAAGGGGGACGTAACATGGAAAGGGCCACGAACTAGAACAGAATGGAGGTGCCTTAAAAAGGTAAACATTGAGCTACCGTATGATCCAGCAGGCCCACTCCTCCACCTAAAATCTAAGAAGAGAGAATTGGAAAGACACAGGCAGGCAAATCTGCATTGCACAGTATTACAATAGCCAAGATATGGAAGTAACCAAAAAGTCTACCAACAGATGGGTGGACAAAGAAGAACTCCTCCATGTACAGATGGAATATTCGCTAGTGAAAAAAATGAAACAATGCCATTTGCAGCACCATAGATGAGTCTAGATGTAATCACGCCACCTGTAGTAAGTGAGAAAGCAAAAGACACATATCCTATCGTATTACTTTAAGGAGTTACTTAAAAATTGATACCAATGAAGATATTTCCACAGAGAAAGGCAATCACAGATTCATTAAAAAACTTATGGTTCACCAAATAGAAAGGGATGAGGATTGGATACATTACCATATTGTGCTTAAGAGAGATATACAAACCATGTGAAATATATAACCAGCAAAGACGTACAGAAAACCAGGAGAAGACTACTCAACATTGTGTCATAAGCTACATGGGAAAAGGATGCGAGGAAGAATAGATAAACGTATATGTGTGAAAGAACCACATCTTGCACACCTAGAACAAACAAACCATTGTAATCAAATTTGCTGGGATAAAAAATAAAAAGTAAATTACAAATATGAACAAGAAGTAATGAGACATAAACTTAAAGGGCTTTTTCCTGGCACATTCCATTCAGATTTACAACCTAGAACACCACTTCCATTAAGCCTCTGTTTCCCTAGTAACCAAATTTGGTAAAGGAGAAATGCTGCCACCTTGTGGCCGTTTCCTGCAAAAGCAGCTTTAAAGTCACAGCTAATGGTCACTTAACATTCCCAAGGACTCAGGGCTGTAAAGGTCACCTGCCCTAAAAAATTGTGCTGAAGTAAGGAGTGGACCAAAAAATTTAAAACAGGCAAATGTTTCAAGAAGAGAGTATGAAGAGTTAAGTTTTATTCACGCTCTTTTTAAAAAAAAGGAAAATGGATAAAAGCTCAACCTCAGGGAGTGTTAGACCCATGCAATCTAATCTACAAAAAGTTTCAACTTACACCAGTCGACTGACCATCAGCAAAAAGTCTACAAACAATAAATGCTGAAGGGGTTTTAGGGAACTGTGTACCCTCTACCGTCTGGTGAGACGTAAATGGGTAAGAGCCAATAATGAGAAAAGAAAGGAGCTGTGTTTAAAAGTAAAAAGGGAGGTACCATTCAATCCAGCAAGCGCACCAATGGACCTCTCACCTGAGAAGACAAGAATCGAGAAGACACAGGCCGCAAAAGCTGCAGTGCAGCCTTATTCACAATAGCCAAGACAGTGAAGCATCAAAATGTCCAACAAGAGGTGAATGGATAAAGAACAAGTGGTCCATGTACACAATAGAATATTAGCCATGGAAAACAATGAACCATTGCTCTCTGAGGCGCCACAAATGAGTCTGGAGATAATCATGAAACATGAGGTAAGTCGGAAAGCAAAAGACCTATATTCTATGATATCACTTATAGGCGTTATCTAATAACTGACACAAAGGAACATATTTCCACAGAGAAAGACACTCACAGACTTAGAAAACAAACTATGCTCATCTAAAAGGAAAGGTGGGGGGAATGGATAAATTAAGATTAGTGTTACTATACGTATACAAACACATATTATATACATATCTCAAAAATACCGACCATATAGCAAGGGAGGTCTGCGGAACCCTCAGTAACATTTTACATGGGAAGAGGATCTGTACTTGAATAGACATATAGAATGTACAAATGAACCAGATTGTGTACACCTAGGACAAACAATATTCTAAGCTTTACCCCAATTAAAAAAAAAATTAAAACCAAGAAGAAATAATGAGACATAAACTAAAGGGTGTTTCTCCATGCATATTCCAATGTAATTTACAACCTAGGAACACGACTTCCAGAAAGACTCTGCTGCCCTAGTACCCAGATTTGGGAATAGAGAAATGCTGCCTGTTTCAGGCCACTTCCCACAACAGGAGCTTTAAAACTATTGCGAAAGTTCACTAAATATTCATCAAACTTGCAGTTCACTAAATGACACCTGCTTTCTAAAAAAGTCTGAGGTGGAAAATCGACCAAAAAATTCAAAAGCGAGCAACCTTCCAAGAAGACAATATCAAGAGTAATATTGTACTCCCAATTGTTTCCTTTTTTTAACAGAAAGGAAAACGGCGGAGAAAAACGATGAGTTTTACAAATTTTCAAAGACATGCAAACACAAATTTTAAAACCCTATCAGCTCACAGCAGCCAGTAGGGCCATTAGCATAAATGCTGCAAACAATAAATGCTGAAGCGATTGTGGAGAAATGTGTACACTCGATTCTAAGGGGGACCTGGTAAGTGCCACTAATGAAAACACAAAGAAGGTGCTTTGAAAAGGGAAACACGGTGCTACCAGTCAGTCAATCACACCCACTTTTGGGCCTATCACCTGAGAAAATGAGAATCAAAAAGTCACAGGCTGGCAATCCTGCACTCCAACAATATTTACCATAGCCAAGACTTGGAAGCAATGAAAATGTCCATCAACCGAGGAATGCACAAAGTAGAAGTGGTCCACGTACACAGTGGAAAATTACTCCAATAAAAAATAAAAATTAAATTTAAAAATCCAACAAAAGTAAGGAGACATCAGCTTGTGTGGGTTTGTCCGGGCACACTCCACTCTAATTTATAACCGAGAAACACCACAGGCCGCAAGGGCTTTTCCCTAGTTACCAGGGTGGGGAATATAGAAAGGCTGCCGCCCTCTGGCAGTTACCTGCAAAAGCAGCTTTAAAGCCTGTGCTAATGGTCATTTCATAGGAACAAGTACTGCAGAACTGTAAATGAAACCTGCCCTCAAAATGTCTGGAGGGAGGTAATGGCCAAAACATTTCAAAATGTGACACATACTTTAAGAGAACACTTTGAAGAACTAAGGGGTAATCACAGCTTGAAAAATAAAAAGGACATGCCTTCAAGCTCAGTTTCAACGGATTATGAGGCACGTGCAAATTCAACCACAAAGAGGTATCAGCTCACAATTGTCAGAATAACCATCAGCAAGCAAACTACAAACAATAAATGTGGAAGGTGTTGTGGAGAAATGCATACCCTCAACTTCAAGTGGGACGTAAGTTGGAAAGGGCCACGAATGAGAACAGAATGGAGGTGCCTTAAAAAGGTAAACATTGAGTTACCATATGATCCAGCAGGCCCACTCCTCCACCTATAATCTAAGAAGAGAGAATTGGAAGACACAGGCAGGCAAATCTGCATGGCACAGTATTACAATAGCCAAGATATGGAAGTAACCAAAAAGTCCACCAACAGATGGGTGGACAAAGAAGAACTCCTCCATGTACAGATGCAATATTCGCTAGTGAAAAAAATGAAACAATGCCATTTGCAGCACCATAGATGAGTCTAGACCTAATCACGCCACCTGTAGTAAGTGAGAAAGCAAAAGACACATATCCTATCATATCACTTTTAGGAGTTACTTAAAAATTGATACCAATGAAGATATTTCCACAGAGAAAGGCAATCACAGATTCATTAAAAAACTTATGGTTCACCAAATAGAAAGGGATGAGGATTGGATACATTACCGTCTTGGGGTTAACAGAGATATACAAACCATGCGAAATATATAATCACCAAAGACGTACGGAAGACCAGGAGAAGACTACTCAACATTGTGTCATAACCTACATGGGAAAAGGATGCGAGGAAGAATAGATACATGTATATGTGTGAAAGAACCACATCTTGCACACCTAGAACAAACAAACCATTGTAATCAAATTTGCTGGGATAAAAAATAAAAAGTAAATTACAAATATGAACAAGAAGTAATGAGACATAAACTTAAAGGGCTTTTCCCTGGCACATTCCATTTTAATTTACAACCTAGAACACCACTTCCATTAAGGCTCTGTTTCCCTAGGAACCAAATTTGGTAAAGGGGAAATGCTGCCACCTTGTTTCCGTTTCCTGCAAGAAAAGCTTTAAACTCACAGCTAATGGTCACTTAACATTCCCAAGGACTCAGGGCTGTAAAGGACACCTGCCCTAAAAAATTGTGCTGAAGGAGGGAATGGACAAAACAATTCAAAACAGGCAAATGTTTCAAGAAGAGAGTATGAAGAGTTAAGTTTTACTCACGCTCTTTTAAAAAAAGGAAAATGGATAAAAGCTCAACCTCAGGGAGGGTTAGACCCATGCAATCTAATCTCCAAAAAGTTTCAACTTAAACCAGTTGACTTACCATCAGCAGAAAGTCTACAAACAATAAATGCTGAAGGGGTTTTAGAGAACTGTGTACACTCTACCTGCTGGTGAGACGTTAAGGGGTAACAGCCAATAATGAGAACAGAAAGGAGCTGTGTTTAAAAGTAAAACTGCAGGTACCATTCAATACAGCAGGCGCACCATTGGATCTCTCACCTGAGAAGACAAGAATCGAGAAGACACAGGCCGCAAAAGCTGCAGTGCAGCCTTATTCACAATAGCCAAGACAGTGGAGCAATCAAAATGTCCAACAACAGGTGAATGGATAAAGAAGAAGTGGTCCATGTACACAATGGAATAATAGCCATGGAAAACAATGAGCCACTGCTCTCTGAGGCACTACAAATGAGTCTGGAGATAATCACGAAACATGAGGTAAGTCGGAAAGCAAAAGACCTATATTCTATGATATCACTTATAGGCGTTATCTAATAACTAACACAAAGGAACATATTTCCACAGAGAAAGACACTCACAGACTTAGAAAACAAACTATGCTCATCTAAAAGGAAAGGTGGGGGGAATGGATAAATTAAGATTAGTGTTACTATATGTATACAAACACATATTATATACATATCTCAAAAAGACCAACCATATAGGAAGGGAGGTCTGCGGAACCCTCAGTAACGTTTTACATGGGAAGAGGATCTGTACTTGAATAGACATATAGAATGTACAAACGAACCAGATTGTGTACACCTAGGACAAACAATATTCTAAGCTTTACCCCAATTAAAAAAAAAATTAAAACCAAGAAGAAATAATGAGACATAAACTTATGGGGCTTTCTCCATGCACATTCCAATGTAATTTACAAACTAGGAACACGACTTCCAGAAAGGCTCTGCTGCCCTAGTACCCAGATATGGGAATGGAGATATGCTGCCTGCTTGAGGCCACTTCCCACAACAGCAGCTTTAAACCCATTGCTAAAGGTCACTAAATATTCACCAAACTTGCAGTTCGGTAAAAGACACCTGCTTTCTAAACAAATTCTGGGGTGGAAAATCGACCAAAAATTTCAAAACAGGGCAACCTTCCAAGAACACAATTTCAAGAGTTATATTGTACTCCCAATTGTTTCCTTTTTTTTAACAGAAAAGAAAACGGTGGAGAAAAATGATGAGTTTTACGAATTTTCAAAGACATGCAAACCCGAATTACAAAAACCTATCAGCTCACAACAGCCAGAAGAGCCATTAGCATAAATATTGCAAACAGTAAATGCTGAAGCGATTGTGGAGAAATGCGTACCCTGGATTCTAAGGGGGACGAGGTAAGAGCCACTAATGAAAACACAAAGAAGGTGCTTTGAAAAGGGAAACACTGTGCTACCAGTCAATCAATCACACCCACTGCTGGGCCTATCACCTGAGAAAATGAGAATCAAAAAGTCACAGGCTGGCAATCCTGCACTCCAACAATATTTACCATAGCCAACACTTGGAAGCAATGAAAATGTCCATCAACCGAGGAATGCACAAAGTAGAAGTGGTCCACGTACACAGTGGAAAATTACTCCAATAAAAAATAAAAATTAAATGTAAAAATCCAACAAAAGTAAGGAGACATCAGCTTGTGTGGGTTTGTCCGGGCACACTCCACTCTAATTTATAACCGAGAAACACCACAGGCCGCAAGGGCTTTTCCCTAGTTACCAGGGTGGGGGACATAGAAAGTCTGCCGCCCTCTGGCAGTTAGCTGCAAAAGCAGCTTTAAAGCCTGTGCTAATGGTCATTTCATAGGAACAAGTACGGCAGAACTGTAAATGAAACCTGCCCTCAAAATGTCTGGAGGGAGGTAATGGCCAAAACATTTCAAAATGTGACACATACTTTAAGAGAACACTTTGAAGAACTAAGGGGTAATCACAGCTTGAAAAATAAAAAGGACATGTCTGCAAGCTCAATTTCAGTGGATTATGAGGCACGTGCGAATTCAGCCACAAAGAGGTATCAGATCACACTTGTCAGAATAACCATCAGCAAGAAAACTACAAACAATAAATGCTGAAGGTGTTGTAGAGAAATGCATACCCTCAAATTCAAGGGGGACGTAACATGGAAAGGGCCACGAACTAGAACAGAATGGAGGTGCCTTAAAAAGGTAAACATTGAGCTACCGTATGATCCAGCAGGCCCACTCCTCCACCTAAAATCTAAGAAGAGAGAATTGGAAAGACACAGGCAGGCAAATCTGCATGGCACAGTATTACAATAGCCAAGATATGGAAGTAACCAAAAAGTCTACCAACAGATGGGTGGTCAAAGAAGAACTCCTCCATGTACAGATGGAATATTCGCTAGTGAAAAAAATGAAACAATGCCATTTGCAGCACCATAGATGAGTCTAGATGTAATCACGCCACCTGTAGTAAGTGAGAAAGCAAAAGACACATATCCTATCGTATTACTTTAAGGAGTTACTTAAAAATTGATACCAATGAAGATATTTCCACAGAGAAAGGCAATCACAGATTCATTAAAAAACTTATGGTTCACCAAATAGAAAGGGATGAGGATTGGATACATTACCATATTGTGCTTAAGAGAGATATACAAACCATGTGAAATATATAACCAGCAAAGACGTACAGAAAACCAGGAGAAGACTACTCAACATTGTGTCATAAGCTACATGGGAAAAGGATGCGAGGAAGAATAGATAAACGTATATGTGTGAAAGAACCACATCTTGCACACCTAGAACAAACAAACCATTGTAATCAAATTTGCTGGGATAAAAAATAAAAAGTAAATTACAAATATGAACAAGAAGTAATGAGACATAAACTTAAAGGGCTTTTTCCTGGCACATTCCATTCAGATTTACAACCTAGAACACCACTTCCATTAAGCCTCTGTTTCCCTAGTAACCAAATTTGGTAAAGGAGAAATGCTGCCACCTTGTGGCCGTTTCCTGCAAAAGCAGCTTTAAAGTCACAGCTAATGGTCACTTAACATTCCCAAGGACTCAGGGCTGTAAAGGTCACCTGCCCTAAAAAATTGTGCTGAAGTAAGGAGTGGACCAAAAAATTTAAAACAGGCAAATGTTTCAAGAAGAGAGTATGAAGAGTTAAGTTTTATTCACGCTCTTTTTAAAAAAAAGGAAAATGGATAAAAGCTCAACCTCAGGGAGTGTTAGACCCATGCAATCTAATCTCCAAAAAGTTTCAACTTACACCAGTCGACTGACCATCAGCAAAAAGTCTACAAACAATAAATGCTGAAGGGGTTTTAGGGAACTGTGTACCCTCTACCGTCTGGTGAGACGTAAATGGGTAAGAGCCAATAATGAGAAAAGAAAGGAGCTGTGTTTAAAAGTAAAAAGGGAGGTACCATTCAATCCAGCAAGCGCACCAATGGACCTCTCACCTGAGAAGACAAGAATCGAGAAGACACAGGCCGCAAAAGCTGCAGTGCAGCCTTATTCACAATAGCCAAGACAGTGAAGCATCAAAATGTCCAACAAGAGGTGAATGGATAAAGAACAAGTGGTCCATGTACACAATAGAATATTAGCCATGGAAAACAATGAACCATTGCTCTCTGAGGCGCCACAAATGAGTCTGGAGATAATCATGAAACATGAGGTAAGTCGGAAAGCAAAAGACCTATATTCTATGATATCACTTATAGGCGTTATCTAATAACTGACACAAAGGAACATATTTCCACAGAGAAAGACACTCACAGACTTAGAAAACAAACTATGCTCATCTAAAAGGAAAGGTGGGGGGAATGGATAAATTAAGATTAGTGTTACTATATGTATACAAACACATATTATATACATATCTCAAAAATACCGACCATATAGCAAGGGAGGTCTGCGGAACCCTCAGTAACATTTTACATGGGAAGAGGATCTGTACTTGAATAGACATATAGAATGTACAAATGAACCAGATTGTGTACACCTAGGACAAACAATATTCTAAGCTTTACCCCAATTAAAAAAAAAAATTAAAACCAAGAAGAAATAATGAGACATAAACTAAAGGGTGTTTCTCCATGCATATTCCAATGTAATTTACAACCTAGGAACACGACTTCCAGAAAGACTCTGCTGCCCTAGTACCCAGATTTGGGAATAGAGAAATGCTGCCTGTTTCAGGCCACTTCCCACAACAGGAGCTTTAAAACTATTGCGAAAGTTCACTAAATATTCATCAAACTTGCAGTTCACTAAATGACACCTGCTTTCTAAAAAAGTCTGAGGTGGAAAATCGACCAAAAAATTCAAAAGCGAGCAACCTTCCAAGAAGACAATATCAAGAGTAATATTGTACTCCCAATTGTTTCCTTTTTTTAACAGAAAGGAAAACGGCGGAGAAAAACGATGAGTTTTACGAATTTTCAAAGACATGCAAACACAAATTTTAAAACCCTATCAGCTCACAGCAGCCAGTAGGGCCATTAGCATAAATGCTGCAAACAATAAATGCTGAAGCGATTGTGGAGAAATGTGTACACTCGATTCTAAGGGGGACCTGGTAAGTGCCACTAATGAAAACACAAAGAAGGTGCTTTGAAAAGGGAAACACGGTGCTACCAGTCAGTCAATCACACCCACTTTTGGGCCTATCACCTGAGAAAATGAGAATCAAAAAGTCACAGGCTGGCAATCCTGCACTCCAACAATATTTACCATAGCCAAGACTTGGAAGCAATGAAAATGTCCATCAACCGAGGAATGCACAAAGTAGAAGTGGTCCACGTACACAGTGGAAAATTACTCCAATAAAAAATAAAAATTAAATTTAAAAATCCAACAAAAGTAAGGAGACATCAGCTTGTGTGGGTTTGTCCGGGCACACTCCACTCTAATTTATAACCGAGAAACACCACAGGCCGCAAGGGCTTTTCCCTAGTTACCAGGGTGGGGAATATAGAAAGGCTGCCGCCCTCTGGCAGTTACCTGCAAAAGCAGCTTTAAAGCCTGTGCTAATGGTCATTTCATAGGAACAAGTACTGCAGAACTGTAAATGAAACCTGCCCTCAAAATGTCTGGAGGGAGGTAATGGCCAAAACATTTCAAAATGTGACACATACTTTAAGAGAACACTTTGAAGAACTAAGGGGTAATCACAGCTTGAAAAATAAAAAGGACATGCCTTCAAGCTCAGTTTCAACGGATTATGAGGCACGTGCAAATTCAACCACAAAGAGGTATCAGCTCACAATTGTCAGAATAACCATCAGCAAGCAAACTACAAACAATAAATGCGGAAGGTGTTGTGGAGAAATGCATACCCTCAACTTCAAGTGGGACGTAAGTTGGAAAGGGCCACGAATGAGAACAGAATGGAGGTGCCTTAAAAAGGTAAACATTGAGTTACCATATGATCCAGCAGGCCCACTCCTCCACCTATAATCTAAGAAGAGAGAATTGGAAGACACAGGCAGGCAAATCTGCATGGCACAGTATTACAATAGCCAAGATATGGAAGTAACCAAAAAGTCCACCAACAGATGGGTGGACAAAGAAGAACTCCTCCATGTACAGATGCAATATTCGCTAGTGAAAAAAATGAAACAATGCCATTTGCAGCACCATAGATGAGTCTAGACCTAATCACGCCACCTGTAGTAAGTGAGAAAGCAAAAGACACATATCCTATCATATCACTTTTAGGAGTTACTTAAAAATTGATACCAATGAAGATATTTCCACAGAGAAAGGCAATCACAGATTCATTAAAAAACTTATGGTTCACCAAATAGAAAGGGATGAGGATTGGATACATTACCGTCTTGGGGTTAACAGAGATATACAAACCATGCGAAATATATAATCACCAAAGACGTACGGAAGACCAGGAGAAGACTACTCAACATTGTGTCATAACCTACATGGGAAAAGGATGCGAGGAAGAATAGATACATGTATATGTGTGAAAGAACCACATCTTGCACACCTAGAACAAACAAACCATTGTAATCAAATTTGCTGGGATAAAAAATAAAAAGTAAATTACAAATATGAACAAGAAGTAATGAGACATAAACTTAAAGGGCTTTTCCCTGGCACATTCCATTTTAATTTACAACCTAGAACACCACTTCCATTAAGGCTCTGTTTCCCTAGGAACCAAATTTGGTAAAGGGGAAATGCTGCCACCTTGTTTCCGTTTCCTGCAAGAAAAGCTTTAAACTCACAGCTAATGGTCACTTAACATTCCCAAGGACTCAGGGCTGTAAAGGACACCTGCCCTAAAAAATTGTGCTGAAGGAGGGAATGGACAAAACAATTCAAAACAGGCAAATGTTTCAAGAAGAGAGTATGAAGAGTTAAGTTTTACTC
The DNA here is from genome assembly GCF_965194805.1 of Balaenoptera borealis. Classification (NCBI taxonomy): domain Eukaryota; kingdom Metazoa; phylum Chordata; class Mammalia; order Artiodactyla; family Balaenopteridae; genus Balaenoptera; species Balaenoptera borealis. Next base: position 148,133 of record NW_028123079.1, read on the forward strand.
ACGCTCTTTTAAAAAAAGGAAAATGGATAAAAGCTCAACCTCAGGGAGGGTTAGACCCATGCAATCTAATCTCCAAAAAGTTTCAACTTAAACCAGTTGACTTACCATCAGCAGAAAGTCTACAAACAATAAATGCTGAAGGGGTTTTAGAGAACTGTGTACACTCTACCTGCTGGTGAGACGTTAAGGGGTAACAGCCAATAATGAGAACAGAAAGGAGCTGTGTTTAAAAGTAAAACTGCAGGTACCATTCAATACAGCAGGCGCACCATTGGATCTCTCACCTGAGAAGACAAGAATCGAGAAGACACAGGCCGCAAAAGCTGCAGTGCAGCCTTATTCACAATAGCCAAGACAGTGGAGCAATCAAAATGTCCAACAACAGGTGAATGGATAAAGAAGAAGTGGTCCATGTACACAATGGAATAATAGCCATGGAAAACAATGAGCCACTGCTCTCTGAGGCACTACAAATGAGTCTGGAGATAATCACGAAACATGAGGTAAGTCGGAAAGCAAAAGACCTATATTCTATGATATCACTTATAGGCGTTATCTAATAACTAACACAAAGGAACATATTTCCACAGAGAAAGACACTCACAGACTTAGAAAACAAACTATGCTCATCTAAAAGGAAAGGTGGGGGGAATGGATAAATTAAGATTAGTGTTACTATATGTATACAAACACATATTATATACATATCTCAAAAAGACCAACCATATAGGAAGGGAGGTCTGCGGAACCCTCAGTAACGTTTTACATGGGAAGAGGATCTGTACTTGAATAGACATATAGAATGTACAAACGAACCAGATTGTGTACACCTAGGACAAACAATATTCTAAGCTTTACCCCAATTAAAAAAAAAATTAAAACCAAGAAGAAATAATGAGACATAAACTTATGGGGCTTTCTCCATGCACATTCCAATGTAATTTACAAACTAGGAACACGACTTCCAGAAAGGCTCTGCTGCCCTAGTACCCAGATATGGGAATGGAGATATGCTGCCTGCTTGAGGCCACTTCCCACAACAGCAGCTTTAAACCCATTGCTAAAGGTCACTAAATATTCACCAAACTTGCAGTTCGGTAAAAGACACCTGCTTTCTAAACAAATTCTGGGGTGGAAAATCGACCAAAAATTTCAAAACAGGGCAACCTTCCAAGAACACAATTTCAAGAGTTCTATTGTACTCCCAATTGTTTCCTTTTTTTTAACAGAAAAGAAAACGGTGGAGAAAAATGATGAGTTTTACGAATTTTCAAAGACATGCAAACCCGAATTACAAAAACCTATCAGCTCACAACAGCCAGAAGAGCCATTAGCATAAATATTGCAAACAGTAAATGCTGAAGCGATTGTGGAGAAATGCGTACCCTGGATTCTAAGGGGGACGAGGTAAGAGCCACTAATGAAAACACAAAGAAGGTGCTTTGAAAAGGGAAACACTGTGCTACCAGTCAATCAATCACACCCACTGCTGGGCCTATCACCTGAGAAAATGAGAATCAAAAAGTCACAGGCTGGCAATCCTGCACTCCAACAATATTTACCATAGCCAACACTTGGAAGCAATGAAAATGTCCATCAACCGAGGAATGCACAAAGTAGAAGTGGTCCACGTACACAGTGGAAAATTACTCCAATAAAAAATAAAAATTAAATGTAAAAATCCAACAAAAGTAAGGAGACATCAGCTTGTGTGGGTTTGTCCGGGCACACTCCACTCTAATTTATAACCGAGAAACACCACAGGCCGCAAGGGCTTTTCCCTAGTTACCAGGGTGGGGGACATAGAAAGTCTGCCGCCCTCTGGCAGTTAGCTGCAAAAGCAGCTTTAAAGCCTGTGCTAATGGTCATTTCATAGGAACAAGTACGGCAGAACTGTAAATGAAACCTGCCCTCAAAATGTCTGGAGGGAGGTAATGGCCAAAACATTTCAAAATGTGACACATACTTTAAGAGAACACTTTGAAGAACTAAGGGGTAATCACAGCTTGAAAAATAAAAAGGACATGTCTGCAAGCTCAATTTCAGTGGATTATGAGGCACGTGCGAATTCAGCCACAAAGAGGTATCAGATCACACTTGTCAGAATAACCATCAGCAAGAAAACTACAAACAATAAATGCTGAAGGTGTTGTAGAGAAATGCATACCCTCAAATTCAAGGGGGACGTAACATGGAAAGGGCCACGAACTAGAACAGAATGGAGGTGCCTTAAAAAGGTAAACATTGAGCTACCGTATGATCCAGCAGGCCCACTCCTCCACCTAAAATCTAAGAAGAGAGAATTGGAAAGACACAGGCAGGCAAATCTGCATGGCACAGTATTACAATAGCCAAGATATGGAAGTAACCAAAAAGTCTACCAACAGATGGGTGGACAAAGAAGAACTCCTCCATGTACAGATGGAATATTCGCTAGTGAAAAAAATGAAACAATGCCATTTGCAGCACCATAGATGAGTCTAGATGTAATCACGCCACCTGTAGTAAGTGAGAAAGCAAAAGACACATATCCTATCGTATTACTTTAAGGAGTTACTTAAAAATTGATACCAATGAAGATATTTCCACAGAGAAAGGCAATCACAGATTCATTAAAAAACTTATGGTTCACCAAATAGAAAGGGATGAGGATTGGATACATTACCATATTGTGCTTAAGAGAGATATACAAACCATGTGAAATATATAACCAGCAAAGACGTACAGAAAACCAGGAGAAGACTACTCAACATTGTGTCATAAGCTACATGGGAAAAGGATGCGAGGAAGAATAGATAAACGTATATGTGTGAAAGAACCACATCTTGCACACCTAGAACAAACAAACCATTGTAATCAAATTTGCTGGGATAAAAAATAAAAAGTAAATTACAAATATGAACAAGAAGTAATGAGACATAAACTTAAAGGGCTTTTTCCTGGCACATTCCATTCAGATTTACAACCTAGAACACCACTTCCATTAAGCCTCTGTTTCCCTAGTAACCAAATTTGGTAAAGGAGAAATGCTGCCACCTTGTGGCCGTTTCCTGCAAAAGCAGCTTTAAAGTCAGCTAATGGTCACTTAACATTCCCAAGGACTCAGGGCTGTAAAGGTCACCTGCCCTAAAAAATTGTGCTGAAGTAAGGAGTGGACCAAAAAATTTAAAACAGGCAAATGTTTCAAGAAGAGAGTATGAAGAGTTAAGTTTTATTCACGCTCTTTTTAAAAAAAAGGAAAATGGATAAAAGCTCAACCTCAGGGAGTGTTAGACCCATGCAATCTAATCTACAAAAAGTTTCAACTTACACCAGTCGACTGACCATCAGCAAAAAGTCTACAAACAATAAATGCTGAAGGGGTTTTAGGGAACTGTGTACCCTCTACCGTCTGGTGAGACGTAAATGGGTAAGAGCCAATAATGAGAAAAGAAAGGAGCTGTGTTTAAAAGTAAAAAGGGAGGTACCATTCAATCCAGCAAGCGCACCAATGGACCTCTCACCTGAGAAGACAAGAATCGAGAAGACACAGGCCGCAAAAGCTGCAGTGCAGCCTTATTCACAATAGCCAAGACAGTGAAGCATCAAAATGTCCAACAAGAGGTGAATGGATAAAGAACAAGTGGTCCATGTACACAATAGAATATTAGCCATGGAAAACAATGAACCATTGCTCTCTGAGGCGCCACAAATGAGTCTGGAGATAATCATGAAACATGAGGTAAGTCGGAAAGCAAAAGACCTATATTCTATGATATCACTTATAGGCGTTATCTAATAACTGACACAAAGGAACATATTTCCACAGAGAAAGACACTCACAGACTTAGAAAACAAACTATGCTCATCTAAAAGGAAAGGTGGGGGGAATGGATAAATTAAGATTAGTGTTACTATATGTATACAAACACATATTATATACATATCTCAAAAATACCGACCATATAGCAAGGGAGGTCTGCGGAACCCTCAGTAACATTTTACATGGGAAGAGGATCTGTACTTGAATAGACATATAGAATGTACAAATGAACCAGATTGTGTACACCTAGGACAAACAATATTCTAAGCTTTACCCCAATTAAAAAAAAAAATTAAAACCAAGAAGAAATAATGAGACATAAACTAAAGGGTGTTTCTCCATGCATATTCCAATGTAATTTACAACCTAGGAACACGACTTCCAGAAAGACTCTGCTGCCCTAGTACCCAGATTTGGGAATAGAGAAATGCTGCCTGTTTCAGGCCACTTCCCACAACAGGAGCTTTAAAACTATTGCGAAAGTTCACTAAATATTCATCAAACTTGCAGTTCACTAAATGACACCTGCTTTCTAAAAAAGTCTGAGGTGGAAAATCGACCAAAAAATTCAAAAGCGAGCAACCTTCCAAGAAGACAATATCAAGAGTAATATTGTACTCCCAATTGTTTCCTTTTTTTAACAGAAAGGAAAACGGCGGAGAAAAACGATGAGTTTTACGAATTTTCAAAGACATGCAAACACAAATTTTAAAACCCTATCAGCTCACAGCAGCCAGTAGGGCCATTAGCATAAATGCTGCAAACAATAAATGCTGAAGCGATTGTGGAGAAATGTGTACACTCGATTCTAAGGGGGACCTGGTAAGTGCCACTAATGAAAACACAAAGAAGGTGCTTTGAAAAGGGAAACACGGTGCTACCAGTCAGTCAATCACACCCACTTTTGGGCCTATCACCTGAGAAAATGAGAATCAAAAAGTCACAGGCTGGCAATCCTGCACTCCAACAATATTTACCATAGCCAAGACTTGGAAGCAATGAAAATGTCCATCAACCGAGGAATGCACAAAGTAGAAGTGGTCCACGTACACAGTGGAAAATTACTCCAATAAAAAATAAAAATTAAATTTAAAAATCCAACAAAAGTAAGGAGACATCAGCTTGTGTGGGTTTGTCCGGGCACACTCCACTCTAATTTATAACCGAGAAACACCACAGGCCGCAAGGGCTTTTCCCTAGTTACCAGGGTGGGGAATATAGAAAGGCTGCCGCCCTCTGGCAGTTACCTGCAAAAGCAGCTTTAAAGCCTGTGCTAATGGTCATTTCATAGGAACAAGTACTGCAGAACTGTAAATGAAACCTGCCCTCAAAATGTCTGGAGGGAGGTAATGGCCAAAACATTTCAAAATGTGACACATACTTTAAGAGAACACTTTGAAGAACTAAGGGGTAATCACAGCTTGAAAAATAAAAAGGACATGCCTTCAAGCTCAGTTTCAACGGATTATGAGGCACGTGCAAATTCAACCACAAAGAGGTATCAGCTCACAATTGTCAGAATAACCATCAGCAAGCAAACTACAAACAATAAATGCGGAAGGTGTTGTGGAGAAATGCATACCCTCAACTTCAAGTGGGACGTAAGTTGGAAAGGGCCACGAATGAGAACAGAATGGAGGTGCCTTAAAAAGGTAAACATTGAGTTACCATATGATCCAGCAGGCCCACTCCTCCACCTATAATCTAAGAAGAGAGAATTGGAAGACACAGGCAGGCAAATCTGCATGGCACAGTATTACAATAGCCAAGATATGGAAGTAACCAAAAAGTCCACCAACAGATGGGTGGACAAAGAAGAACTCCTCCATGTACAGATGCAATATTCGCTAGTGAAAAAAATGAAACAATGCCATTTGCAGCACCATAGATGAGTCTAGACCTAATCACGCCACCTGTAGTAAGTGAGAAAGCAAAAGACACATATCCTATCATATCACTTTTAGGAGTTACTTAAAAATTGATACCAATGAAGATATTTCCACAGAGAAAGGCAATCACAGATTCATTAAAAAACTTATGGTTCACCAAATAGAAAGGGATGAGGATTGGATACATTACCGTCTTGGGGTTAACAGAGATATACAAACCATGCGAAATATATAATCACCAAAGACGTACGGAAGACCAGGAGAAGACTACTCAACATTGTGTCATAACCTACATGGGAAAAGGATGCGAGGAAGAATAGATACATGTATATGTGTGAAAGAACCACATCTTGCACACCTAGAACAAACAAACCATTGTAATCAAATTTGCTGGGATAAAAAATAAAAAGTAAATTACAAATATGAACAAGAAGTAATGAGACATAAACTTAAAGGGCTTTTCCCTGGCACATTCCATTTTAATTTACAACCTAGAACACCACTTCCATTAAGGCTCTGTTTCCCTAGGAACCAAATTTGGTAAAGGGGAAATGCTGCCACCTTGTTTCCGTTTCCTGCAAGAAAAGCTTTAAACTCACAGCTAATGGTCACTTAACATTCCCAAGGACTCAGGGCTGTAAAGGACACCTGCCCTAAAAAATTGTGCTGAAGGAGGGAATGGACAAAACAATTCAAAACAGGCAAATGTTTCAAGAAGAGAGTATGAAGAGTTAAGTTTTACTCACGCTCTTTTAAAAAAAGGAAAATGGATAAAAGCTCAACCTCAGGGAGGGTTAGACCCATGCAATCTAATCTCCAAAAAGTTTCAACTTAAACCAGTTGACTTACCATCAGCAGAAAGTCTACAAACAATAAATGCTGAAGGGGTTTTAGAGAACTGTGTACACTCTACCTGCTGGTGAGACGTTAAGGGGTAACAGCCAATAATGAGAACAGAAAGGAGCTGTGTTTAAAAGTAAAACTGCAGGTACCATTCAATACAGCAGGCGCACCATTGGATCTCTCACCTGAGAAGACAAGAATCGAGAAGACACAGGCCGCAAAAGCTGCAGTGCAGCCTTATTCACAATAGCCAAGACAGTGGAGCAATCAAAATGTCCAACAACAGGTGAATGGATAAAGAAGAAGTGGTCCATGTACACAATGGAATAATAGCCATGGAAAACAATGAGCCACTGCTCTCTGAGGCACTACAAATGAGTCTGGAGATAATCACGAAACATGAGGTAAGTCGGAAAGCAAAAGACCTATATTCTATGATATCACTTATAGGCGTTATCTAATAACTAACACAAAGGAACATATTTCCACAGAGAAAGACACTCACAGACTTAGAAAACAAACTATGCTCATCTAAAAGGAAAGGTGGGGGGAATGGATAAATTAAGATTAGTGTTACTATATGTATACAAACACATATTATATACATATCTCAAAAAGACCAACCATATAGCAAGGGAGGTCTGCGGAACCCTCAGTAACGTTTTACATGGGAAGAGGATCTGTACTTGAATAGACATATAGAATGTACAAACGAACCAGATTGTGTACACCTAGGACAAACAATATTCTAAGCTTTACCCCAATTAAAAAAAAAAAATTAAAACCAAGAAGAAATAATGAGACATAAACTTATGGGGCTTTCTCCATGCACATTCCAATGTAATTTACAAACTAGGAACACGACTTCCAGAAAGGCTCTGCTGCCCTAGTACCCAGATATGGGAATGGAGATATGCTGCCTGCTTGAGGCCACTTCCCACAACAGCAGCTTTAAACCCATTGCTAAAGGTCACTAAATATTCACCAAACTTGCAGTTCGGTAAAAGACACCTGCTTTCTAAACAAATTCTGGGGTGGAAAATCGACCAAAAATTTCAAAACAGGGCAACCTTCCAAGAACACAATTTCAAGAGTTATATTGTACTCCCAATTGTTTCCTTTTTTTTAACAGAAAAGAAAACGGTGGAGAAAAATGATGAGTTTTACGAATTTTCAAAGACATGCAAACCCGAATTACAAAAACCTATCAGCTCACAACAGCCAGAAGAGCCATTAGCATAAATATTGCAAACAGTAAATGCTGAAGCGATTGTGGAGAAATGCGTACCCTCGATTCTAAGGGGGACGTGGTAAGAGCCACTAATGAAAACACAAAGAAGGTGCTTTGAAAAGGGAAACACGGTGCTGCCAGTCAATCAATCACACCCACTGCTGGGCCTATCACCTGAGAAAATGAGAATCAAAAAGTCACAGGCTGGCAATCCTGCACTCCAACAATATTTACCATAGCCAACACTTGGAAGCAATGAAAATGTCCATCAACCGAGGAATGCACAAAGTAGAAGTGGTCCACGTACACAGTGGAAAATTACTCCAATAAAAAATAAAAATTAAATGTAAAAATCCAACAAAAGTAAGGAGACATCAGCTTGTGTGGGTTTGTCCGGGCACACTCCACTCTAATTTATAACCGAGAAACACCACAGGCCGCAAGGGCTTTTCCCTAGTTACCAGGGTGGGGGACATAGAAAGTCTGCCGCCCTCTGGCAGTTAGCTGCAAAAGCAGCTTTAAAGCCTGTGCTAATGGTCATTTCATAGGAACAAGTACGGCAGAACTGTAAATGAAACCTGCCCTCAAAATGTCTGGAGGGAGGTAATGGCCAAAACATTTCAAAATGTGACACATACTTTAAGAGAACACTTTGAAGAACTAAGGGGTAATCACAGCTTGAAAAATAAAAAGGACATGTCTGCAAGCTCAATTTCAGTGGATTATGAGGCACGTGCGAATTCAGCCACAAAGAGGTATCAGATCACACTTGTCAGAATAACCATCAGCAAGAAAACTACAAACAATAAATGCTGAAGGTGTTGTAGAGAAATGCATACCCTCAAATTCAAGGGGGACGTAACATGGAAAGGGCCACGAACTAGAACAGAATGGAGGTGCCTTAAAAAGGTAAACATTGAGCTACCGTATGATCCAGCAGGCCCACTCCTCCACCTAAAATCTAAGAAGAGAGAATTGGAAAGACACAGGCAGGCAAATCTGCATGGCACAGTATTACAATAGCCAAGATATGGAAGTAACCAAAAAGTCTACCAACAGATGGGTGGACAAAGAAGAACTCCTCCATGTACAGATGGAATATTCGCTAGTGAAAAAAATGAAACAATGCCATTTGCAGCACCATAGATGAGTCTAGATGTAATCACGCCACCTGTAGTAAGTGAGAAAGCAAAAGACACATATCCTATCGTATTACTTTAAGGAGTTACTTAAAAATTGATACCAATGAAGATATTTCCACAGAGAAAGGCAATCACAGATTCATTAAAAAACTTATGGTTCACCAAATAGAAAGGGATGAGGATTGGATACATTACCATATTGTGCTTAAGAGAGATATACAAACCATGTGAAATATATAACCAGCAAAGACGTACAGAAAACCAGGAGAAGACTACTCAACATTGTGTCATAAGCTACATGGGAAAAGGATGCGAGGAAGAATAGATAAACGTATATGTGTGAAAGAACCACATCTTGCACACCTAGAACAAACAAACCATTGTAATCAAATTTGCTGGGATAAAAAATAAAAAGTAAATTACAAATATGAACAAGAAGTAATGAGACATAAACTTAAAGGGCTTTTTCCTGGCACATTCCATTCAGATTTACAACCTAGAACACCACTTCCATTAAGCCTCTGTTTCCCTAGTAACCAAATTTGGTAAAGGAGAAATGCTGCCACCTTGTGGCCGTTTCCTGCAAAAGCAGCTTTAAAGTCACAGCTAATGGTCACTTAACATTCCCAAGGACTCAGGGCTGTAAAGGTCACCTGCCCTAAAAAATTGTGCTGAAGTAAGGAGTGGACCAAAAAATTTAAAACAGGCAAATGTTTCAAGAAGAGAGTATGAAGAGTTAAGTTTTATTCACGCTCTTTTTAAAAAAAAGGAAAATGGATAAAAGCTCAACCTCAGGGAGTGTTAGACCCATGCAATCTAATCTACAAAAAGTTTCAACTTACACCAGTCGACTGACCATCAGCAAAAAGTCTACAAACAATAAATGCTGAAGGGGTTTTAGGGAACTGTGTACCCTCTACCGTCTGGTGAGACGTAAATGGGTAAGAGCCAATAATGAGAAAAGAAAGGAGCTGTGTTTAAAAGTAAAAAGGGAGGTACCATTCAATCCAGCAAGCGCACCAATGGACCTCTCACCTGAGAAGACAAGAATCGAGAAGACACAGGCCGCAAAAGCTGCAGTGCAGCCTTATTCACAATAGCCAAGACAGTGAAGCATCAAAATGTCCAACAAGAGGTGAATGGATAAAGAACAAGTGGTCCATGTACACAATAGAATATTAGCCATGGAAAACAATGAACCATTGCTCTCTGAGGCGCCACAAATGAGTCTGGAGATAATCATGAAACATGAGGTAAGTCGGAAAGCAAAAGACCTATATTCTATGATATCACTTATAGGCGTTATCTAATAACTGACACAAAGGAACATATTTCCACAGAGAAAGACACTCACAGACTTAGAAAACAAACTATGCTCATCTAAAAGGAAAGGTGGGGGGAATGGATAAATTAAGATTAGTGTTACTATATGTATACAAACACATATTATATACATATCTCAAAAATACCGACCATATAGCAAGGGAGGTCTGCGGAACCCTCAGTAACATTTTACATGGGAAGAGGATCTGTACTTGAATAGACATATAGAATGTACAAATGAACCAGATTGTGTACACCTAGGACAAACAATATTCTAAGCTTTACCCCAATTAAAAAAAAAAATTAAAACCAAGAAGAAATAATGAGACATAAACTAAAGGGTGTTTCTCCATGCATATTCCAATGTAATTTACAACCTAGGAACACGACTTCCAGAAAGACTCTGCTGCCCTAGTACCCAGATTTGGGAATAGAGAAATGCTGCCTGTTTCAGGCCACTTCCCACAACAGGAGCTTTAAAACTATTGCGAAAGTTCACTAAATATTCATCAAACTTGCAGTTCACTAAATGACACCTGCTTTCTAAAAAAGTCTGAGGTGGAAAATCGACCAAAAAATTCAAAAGCGAGCAACCTTCCAAGAAGACAATATCAAGAGTAATATTGTACTCCCAATTGTTTCCTTTTTTTAACAGAAAGGAAAACGGCGGAGAAAAACGATGAGTTTTACGAATTTTCAAAGACATGCAAACACAAATTTTAAAACCCTATCAGCTCACAGCAGCCAGTAGGGCCATTAGCATAAATGCTGCAAACAATAAATGCTGAAGCGATTGTGGAGAAATGTGTACACTCGATTCTAAGGGGGACCTGGTAAGTGCCACTAATGAAAACACAAAGAAGGTGCTTTGAAAAGGGAAACACGGTGCTACCAGTCAGTCAATCACACCCACTTTTGGGCCTATCACCTGAGAAAATGAGAATCAAAAAGTCACAGGCTGGCAATCCTGCACTCCAACAATATTTACCATAGCCAAGACTTGGAAGCAATGAAAATGTCCATCAACCGAGGAATGCACAAAGTAGAAGTGGTCCACGTACACAGTGGAAAATTACTCCAATAAAAAATAAAAATTAAATTTAAAAATCCAACAAAAGTAAGGAGACATCAGCTTGTGTGGGTTTGTCCGGGCACACTCCACTCTAATTTATAACCGAGAAACACCACAGGCCGCAAGGGCTTTTCCCTAGTTACCAGGGTGGGGAATATAGAAAGGCTGCCGCCCTCTGGCAGTTACCTGCAAAAGCAGCTTTAAAGCCTGTGCTAATGGTCATTTCATAGGAACAAGTACTGCAGAACTGTAAATGAAACCTGCCCTCAAAATGTCTGGAGGGAGGTAATGGCCAAAACATTTCAAAATGTGACACATACTTTAAGAGAACACTTTGAAGAACTAAGGGGTAATCACAGCTTGAAAAATAAAAAGGACATGCCTTCAAGCTCAATTTCAACGGATTATGAGGCACGTGCAAATTCAACCACAAAGAGGTATCAGCTCACAATTGTCAGAATAACCATCAGCAAGCAAACTACAAACAATAAATGCGGAAGGTGTTGTGGAGAAATGCATACCCTCAACTTCAAGTGGGACGTAAGTTGGAAAGGGCCACGAATGAGAACAGAATGGAGGTGCCTTAAAAAGGTAAACATTGAGTTACCATATGATCCAGCAGGCCCACTCCTCCACCTATAATCTAAGAAGAGAGAATTGGAAGACACAGGCAGGCAAATCTGCATGGCACAGTATTACAATAGCCAAGATATGGAAGTAACCAAAAAGTCCACCAACAGATGGGTGGACAAAGAAGAACTCCTCCATGTACAGATGCAATATTCGCTAGTGAAAAAAATGAAACAATGCCATTTGCAGCACCATAGATGAGTCTAGACCTAATCACGCCACCTGTAGTAAGTGAGAAAGCAAAAGACACATATCCTATCATATCACTTTTAGGAGTTACTTAAAAATTGATACCAATGAAGATATTTCCACAGAGAAAGGCAATCACAGATTCATTAAAAAACTTATGGTTCACCAAATAGAAAGGGATGAGGATTGGATACATTACCGTCTTGGGGTTAACAGAGATATACAAACCATGCGAAATATATAATCACCAAAGACGTACGGAAGACCAGGAGAAGACTACTCAACATTGTGTCATAACCTACATGGGAAAAGGATGCGAGGAAGAATAGATACATGTATATGTGTGAAAGAACCACATCTTGCACACCTAGAACAAACAAACCATTGTAATCAAATTTGCTGGGATAAAAAATAAAAAGTAAATTACAAATATGAACAAGAAGTAATGAGACATAAACTTAAAGGGCTTTTCCCTGGCACATTCCATTTTAATTTACAACCTAGAACACCACTTCCATTAAGGCTCTGTTTCCCTAGGAACCAAATTTGGTAAAGGGGAAATGCTGCCACCTTGTTTCCGTTTCCTGCAAGAAAAGCTTTAAACTCACAGCTAATGGTCACTTAACATTCCCAAGGACTCAGGGCTGTAAAGGACACCTGCCCTAAAAAATTGTGCTGAAGGAGGGAATGGACAAAAAAATTCAAAACAGGCAAATGTTTCAAGAAGAGAGTATGAAGAGTTAAGTTTTACTCACGCTCTTTTAAAAAAAGGAAAATGGATAAAAGCTCAACCTCAGGGAGGGTTAGACCCATGCAATCTAATCTCCAAAAAGTTTCAACTTAAACCAGTTGACTTACCATCAGCAGAAAGTCTACAAACAATAAATGCTGAAGGGGTTTTAGAGAACTGTGTACACTCTACCTGCTGGTGAGACGTTAAGGGGTAACAGCCAATAATGAGAACAGAAAGGAGCTGTGTTTAAAAGTAAAACTGCAGGTACCATTCAATACAGCAGGCGCACCATTGGATCTCTCACCTGAGAAGACAAGAATCGAGAAGACACAGGCCGCAAAAGCTGCAGTGCAGCCTTATTCACAATAGCCAAGACAGTGGAGCAATCAAAATGTCCAACAACAGGTGAATGGATAAAGAAGAAGTGGTCCATGTACACAATGGAATAATAGCCATGGAAAACAATGAGCCACTGCTCTCTGAGGCACTACAAATGAGTCTGGAGATAATCACGAAACATGAGGTAAGTCGGAAAGCAAAAGACCTATATTCTATGATATCACTTATAGGCGTTATCTAATAACTAACACAAAGGAACATATTTCCACAGAGAAAGACACTCACAGACTTAGAAAACAAACTATGCTCATCTAAAAGGAAAGGTGGGGGGAATGGATAAATTAAGATTAGTGTTACTATATGTATACAAACACATATTATATACATATCTCAAAAAGACCAACCATATAGCAAAGGAGGTCTGCGGAACCCTCAGTAACGTTTTACATGGGAAGAGGATCTGTACTTGAATAGACATATAGAATGTACAAACGAACCAGATTGTGTACACCTAGGACAAACAATATTCTAAGCTTTACCCCAATTAAAAAAAAAATTAAAACCAAGAAGAAATAATGAGACATAAACTTATGGGGCTTTCTCCATGCACATTCCAATGTAATTTACAAACTAGGAACACGACTTCCAGAAAGGCTCTGCTGCCCTAGTACCCAGATATGGGAATGGAGATATGCTGCCTGCTTGAGGCCACTTCCCACAACAGCAGCTTTAAACCCATTGCTAAAGGTCACTAAATATTCACCAAACTTGCAGTTCGGTAAAAGACACCTGCTTTCTAAACAAATTCTGGGGTGGAAAATCGACCAAAAATTTCAAAACAGGGCAACCTTCCAAGAACACAATTTCAAGAGTTCTATTGTACTTCCAATTGTTTCCTTTTTTTTAACAGAAAAGAAAACGGTGGAGAAAAATGATGAGTTTTACGAATTTTCAAAGACATGCAAACCCGAATTACAAAAACCTATCAGCTCACAACAGCCAGAAGAGCCATTAGCATAAATATTGCAAACAGTAAATGCTGAAGCGATTGTGGAGAAATGCGTACCCTGGATTCTAAGGGGGACGAGGTAAGAGCCACTAATGAAAACACAAAGAAGGTGCTTTGAAAAGGGAAACACTGTGCTACCAGTCAATCAATCACACCCACTGCTGGGCCTATCACCTGAGAAAATGAGAATCAAAAAGTCACAGGCTGGCAATCCTGCACTCCAACAATATTTACCATAGCCAACACTTGGAAGCAATGAAAATGTCCATCAACCGAGGAATGCACAAAGTAGAAGTGGTCCACGTACACAGTGGAAAATTACTCCAATAAAAAATAAAAATTAAATGTAAAAATCCAACAAAAGTAAGGAGACATCAGCTTGTGTGGGTTTGTCCGGGCACACTCCACTCTAATTTATAACCGAGAAACACCACAGGCCGCAAGGGCTTTTCCCTAGTTACCAGGGTGGGGGACATAGAAAGTCTGCCGCCCTCTGGCAGTTAGCTGCAAAAGCAGCTTTAAAGCCTGTGCTAATGGTCATTTCATAGGAACAAGTACGGCAGAACTGTAAATGAAACCTGCCCTCAAAATGTCTGGAGGGAGGTAATGGCCAAAACATTTCAAAATGTGACACATACTTTAAGAGAACACTTTGAAGAACTAAGGGGTAATCACAGCTTGAAAAATAAAAAGGACATGTCTGCAAGCTCAATTTCAGTGGATTATGAGGCACGTGCGAATTCAGCCACAAAGAGGTATCAGATCACACTTGTCAGAATAACCATCAGCAAGAAAACTACAAACAATAAATGCTGAAGGTGTTGTAGAGAAATGCATACCCTCAAATTCAAGGGGGACGTAACATGGAAAGGGCCACGAACTAGAACAGAATGGAGGTGCCTTAAAAAGGTAAACATTGAGCTACCGTATGATCCAGCAGGCCCACTCCTCCACCTAAAATCTAAGAAGAGAGAATTGGAAAGACACAGGCAGGCAAATCTGCATGGCACAGTATTACAATAGCCAAGATATGGAAGTAACCAAAAAGTCTACCAACAGATGGGTGGACAAAGAAGAACTCCTCCATGTACAGATGGAATATTCGCTAGTGAAAAAAATGAAACAATGCCATTTGCAGCACCATAGATGAGTCTAGATGTAATCACGCCACCTGTAGTAAGTGAGAAAGCAAAAGACACATATCCTATCGTATTACTTTAAGGAGTTACTTAAAAATTGATACCAATGAAGATATTTCCACAGAGAAAGGCAATCACAGATTCATTAAAAAACTTATGGTTCACCAAATAGAAAGGGATGAGGATTGGATACATTACCATATTGTGCTTAAGAGAGATATACAAACCATGTGAAATATATAACCAGCAAAGACGTACAGAAAACCAGGAGAAGACTACTCAACATTGTGTCATAAGCTACATGGGAAAAGGATGCGAGGAAGAATAGATAAACGTATATGTGTGAAAGAACCACATCTTGCACACCTAGAACAAACAAACCATTGTAATCAAATTTGCTGGGATAAAAAATAAAAAGTAAATTACAAATATGAACAAGAAGTAATGAGACATAAACTTAAAGGGCTTTTTCCTGGCACATTCCATTCAGATTTACAACCTAGAACACCACTTCCATTAAGCCTCTGTTTCCCTAGTAACCAAATTTGGTAAAGGAGAAATGCTGCCACCTTGTGGCCGTTTCCTGCAAAAGCAGCTTTAAAGTCACAGCTAATGGTCACTTAACATTCCCAAGGACTCAGGGCTGTAAAGGTCACCTGCCCTAAAAAATTGTGCTGAAGTAAGGAGTGGACCAAAAAATTTAAAACAGGCAAATGTTTCAAGAAGAGAGTATGAAGAGTTAAGTTTTATTCACGCTCTTTTTAAAAAAAAGGAAAATGGATAAAAGCTCAACCTCAGGGAGTGTTAGACCCATGCAATCTAATCTACAAAAAGTTTCAACTTACACCAGTCGACTGACCATCAGCAAAAAGTCTACAAACAATAAATGCTGAAGGGGTTTTAGGGAACTGTGTACCCTCTACCGTCTGGTGAGACGTAAATGGGTAAGAGCCAATAATGAGAAAAGAAAGGAGCTGTGTTTAAAAGTAAAAAGGGAGGTACCATTCAATCCAGCAAGCGCACCAATGGACCTCTCACCTGAGAAGACAAGAATCGAGAAGACACAGGCCGCAAAAGCTGCAGTGCAGCCTTATTCACAATAGCCAAGACAGTGAAGCATCAAAATGTCCAACAAGAGGTGAATGGATAAAGAACAAGTGGTCCATGTACACAATAGAATATTAGCCATGGAAAACAATGAACCATTGCTCTCTGAGGCGCCACAAATGAGTCTGGAGATAATCATGAAACATGAGGTAAGTCGGAAAGCAAAAGACCTATATTCTATGATATCACTTATAGGCGTTATCTAATAACTGACACAAAGGAACATATTTCCACAGAGAAAGACACTCACAGACTTAGAAAACAAACTATGCTCATCTAAAAGGAAAGGTGGGGGGAATGGATAAATTAAGATTAGTGTTACTATATGTATACAAACACATATTATATACATATCTCAAAAATACCGACCATATAGCAAGGGAGGTCTGCGGAACCCTCAGTAACATTTTACATGGGAAGAGGATCTGTACTTGAATAGACATATAGAATGTACAAATGAACCAGATTGTGTACACCTAGGACAAACAATATTCTAAGCTTTACCCCAATTAAAAAAAAAAATTAAAACCAAGAAGAAATAATGAGACATAAACTAAAGGGTGTTTCTCCATGCATATTCCAATGTAATTTACAACCTAGGAACACGACTTCCAGAAAGACTCTGCTGCCCTAGTACCCAGATTTGGGAATAGAGAAATGCTGCCTGTTTCAGGCCACTTCCCACAACAGGAGCTTTAAAACTATTGCGAAAGTTCACTAAATATTCATCAAACTTGCAGTTCACTAAATGACACCTGCTTTCTAAAAAAGTCTGAGGTGGAAAATCGACCAAAAAATTCAAAAGCGAGCAACCTTCCAAGAAGACAATATCAAGAGTAATATTGTACTCCCAATTGTTTCCTTTTTTTAACAGAAAGGAAAACGGCGGAGAAAAACGATGAGTTTTACGAATTTTCAAAGACATGCAAACACAAATTTTAAAACCCTATCAGCTCACAGCAGCCAGTAGGGCCATTAGCATAAATGCTGCAAACAATAAATGCTGAAGCGATTGTGGAGAAATGTGTACACTCGATTCTAAGGGGGACCTGGTAAGTGCCACTAATGAAAACACAAAGAAGGTGCTTTGAAAAGGGAAACACGGTGCTACCAGTCAGTCAATCACACCCACTTTTGGGCCTATCACCTGAGAAAATGAGAATCAAAAAGTCACAGGCTGGCAATCCTGCACTCCAACAATATTTACCATAGCCAAGACTTGGAAGCAATGAAAATGTCCATCAACCGAGGAATGCACAAAGTAGAAGTGGTCCACGTACACAGTGGAAAATTACTCCAATAAAAAATAAAAATTAAATTTAAAAATCCAACAAAAGTAAGGAGACATCAGCTTGTGTGGGTTTGTCCGGGCACACTCCACTCTAATTTATAACCGAGAAACACCACAGGCCGCAAGGGCTTTTCCCTAGTTACCAGGGTGGGGAATATAGAAAGGCTGCCGCCCTCTGGCAGTTACCTGCAAAAGCAGCTTTAAAGCCTGTGCTAATGGTCATTTCATAGGAACAAGTACTGCAGAACTGTAAATGAAACCTGCCCTCAAAATGTCTGGAGGGAGGTAATGGCCAAAACATTTCAAAATGTGACACATACTTTAAGAGAACACTTTGAAGAACTAAGGGGTAATCACAGCTTGAAAAATAAAAAGGACATGCCTTCAAGCTCAATTTCAACGGATTATGAGGCACGTGCAAATTCAACCACAAAGAGGTATCAGCTCACAATTGTCAGAATAACCATCAGCAAGCAAACTACAAACAATAAATGCGGAAGGTGTTGTGGAGAAATGCATACCCTCAACTTCAAGTGGGACGTAAGTTGGAAAGGGCCACGAATGAGAACAGAATGGAGGTGCCTTAAAAAGGTAAACATTGAGTTACCATATGATCCAGCAGGCCCACTCCCTCCACCTATAATCTAAGAAGAGAGAATTGGAAGACACAGGCAGGCAAATCTGCATGGCACAGTATTACAATAGCCAAGATATGGAAGTAACCAAAAAGTCCACCAACAGATGGGTGGACAAAGAAGAACTCCTCCATGTACAGATGCAATATTCGCTAGTGAAAAAAATGAAACAATGCCATTTGCAGCACCATAGATGAGTCTAGACCTAATCACGCCACCTGTAGTAAGTGAGAAAGCAAAAGACACATATCCTATCATATCACTTTTAGGAGTTACTTAAAAATTGATACCAATGAAGATATTTCCACAGAGAAAGGCAATCACAGATTCATTAAAAAACTTATGGTTCACCAAATAGAAAGGGATGAGGATTGGATACATTACCGTCTTGGGGTTAACAGAGATATACAAACCATGCGAAATATATAATCACCAAAGACGTACGGAAGACCAGGAGAAGACTACTCAACATTGTGTCATAACCTACATGGGAAAAGGATGCGAGGAAGAATAGATACATGTATATGTGTGAAAGAACCACATCTTGCACACCTAGAACAAACAAACCATTGTAATCAAATTTGCTGGGATAAAAAATAAAAAGTAAATTACAAATATGAACAAGAAGTAATGAGACATAAACTTAAAGGGCTTTTCCCGGCACATTCCATTTTAATTTACAACCTAGAACACCACTTCCATTAAGGCTCTGTTTCCCTAGGAACCAAATTTGGTAAAGGGGAAATGCTGCCACCTTGTTTCCGTTTCCTGCAAGAAAAGCTTTAAACTCACAGCTAATGGTCACTTAACATTCCCAAGGACTCAGGGCTGTAAAGGACACCTGCCCTAAAAAATTGTGCTGAAGGAGGGAATGGACAAAAAAATTCAAAACAGGCAAATGTTTCAAGAAGAGAGTATGAAGAGTTAAGTTTTACTCACGCTCTTTTAAAAAAAGGAAAATGGATAAAAGCTCAACCTCAGGGAGGGTTAGACCCATGCAATCTAATCTCCAAAAAGTTTCAACTTAAACCAGTTGACTTACCATCAGCAGAAAGTCTACAAACAATAAATGCTGAAGGGGTTTTAGAGAACTGTGTACACTCTACCTGCTGGTGAGACGTTAAGGGGTAACAGCCAATAATGAGAACAGAAAGGAGCTGTGTTTAAAAGTAAAACTGCAGGTACCATTCAATACAGCGGGCGCACCATTGGATCTCTCACCTGAGAAGACAAGAATCGAGAAGACACAGGCCGCAAAAGCTGCAGTGCAGCCTTATTCACAATAGCCAAGACAGTGGAGCAATCAAAATGTCCAACAACAGGTGAATGGATAAAGAAGAAGTGGTCCATGTACACAATGGAATAATAGCCATGGAAAACAATGAGCCACTGCTCTCTGAGGCACTACAAATGAGTCTGGAGATAATCACGAAACATGAGGTAAGTCGGAAAGCAAAAGACCTATATTCTATGATATCACTTATAGGCGTTATCTAATAACTGACACAAAGGAACATATTTCCACAGAGAAAGACACTCACAGACTTAGAAAACAAACTATGCTCATCTAAAAGGAAAGGTGGGGGGAATGGATAAATTAAGATTAGTGTTACTATATGTATACAAACACATATTATATACATATCTCAAAAAGACCAACCATATAGCAAGGGAGGTCTGCGGAACCCTCAGTAACGTTTTACATGGGAAGAGGATCTGTACTTGAATAGACATATAGAATGTACAAACGAACCAGATTGTGTACACCTAGGACAAACAATATTCTAAGCTTTACCCCAATTAAAAAAAAAATTAAAACCAAGAAGAAATAATGAGACATAAACTTATGGGGCTTTCTCCATGCACATTCCAATGTAATTTACAAACTAGGAACACGACTTCCAGAAAGGCTCTGCTGCCCTAGTACCCAGATATGGGAATGGAGATATGCTGCCTGCTTGAGGCCACTTCCCACAACAGCAGCTTTAAACCCATTGCTAAAGGTCACTAAATATTCACCAAACTTGCAGTTCGGTAAAAGACACCTGCTTTCTAAACAAATTCTGGGGTGGAAAATCGACCAAAAATTTCAAAACAGGGCAACCTTCCAAGAACACAATTTCAAGAGTTATATTGTACTCCCAATTGTTTCCTTTTTTTTAACAGAAAAGAAAACGGTGGAGAAAAATGATGAGTTTTACGAATTTTCAAAGACATGCAAACCCGAATTACAAAAACCTATCAGCTCACAACAGCCAGAAGAGCCATTAGCATAAATATTGCAAACAGTAAATGCTGAAGCGATTGTGGAGAAATGCGTACCCTGGATTCTAAGGGGGACGAGGTAAGAGCCACTAATGAAAACACAAAGAAGGTGCTTTGAAAAGGGAAACACTGTGCTGCCAGTCAATCAATCACACCCACTGCTGGGCCTATCACCTGAGAAAATGAGAATCAAAAAGTCACAGGCTGGCAATCCTGCACTCCAACAATATTTACCATAGCCAACACTTGGAAGCAATGAAAATGTCCATCAACCGAGGAATGCACAAAGTAGAAGTGGTCCACGTACACAGTGGAAAATTACTCCAATAAAAAATAAAAATTAAATGTAAAAATCCAACAAAAGTAAGGAGACATCAGCTTGTGTGGGTTTGTCCGGGCACACTCCACTCTAATTTATAACCGAGAAACACCACAGGCCGCAAGGGCTTTTCCCTAGTTACCAGGGTGGGGGACATAGAAAGTCTGCCGCCCTCTGGCAGTTAGCTGCAAAAGCAGCTTTAAAGCCTGTGCTAATGGTCATTTCATAGGAACAAGTACGGCAGAACTGTAAATGAAACCTGCCCTCAAAATGTCTGGAGGGAGGTAATGGCCAAAACATTTCAAAATGTGACACATACTTTAAGAGAACACTTTGAAGAACTAAGGGGTAATCACAGCTTGAAAAATAAAAAGGACATGTCTGCAAGCTCAATTTCAGTGGATTATGAGGCACGTGCGAATTCAGCCACAAAGAGGTATCAGATCACACTTGTCAGAATAACCATCAGCAAGAAAACTACAAACAATAAATGCTGAAGGTGTTGTAGAGAAATGCATACCCTCAAATTCAAGGGGGACGTAACATGGAAAGGGCCACGAACTAGAACAGAATGGAGGTGCCTTAAAAAGGTAAACATTGAGCTACCGTATGATCCAGCAGGCCCACTCCTCCACCTAAAATCTAAGAAGAGAGAATTGGAAAGACACAGGCAGGCAAATCTGCATTGCACAGTATTACAATAGCCAAGATATGGAAGTAACCAAAAAGTCTACCAACAGATGGGTGGACAAAGAAGAACTCCTCCATGTACAGATGGAATATTCGCTAGTGAAAAAAATGAAACAATGCCATTTGCAGCACCATAGATGAGTCTAGATGTAATCACGCCACCTGTAGTAAGTGAGAAAGCAAAAGACACATATCCTATCGTATTACTTTAAGGAGTTACTTAAAAATTGATACCAATGAAGATATTTCCACAGAGAAAGGCAATCACAGATTCATTAAAAAACTTATGGTTCACCAAATAGAAAGGGATGAGGATTGGATACATTACCATATTGTGCTTAAGAGAGATATACAAACCATGTGAAATATATAACCAGCAAAGACGTACAGAAAACCAGGAGAAGACTACTCAACATTGTGTCATAAGCTACATGGGAAAAGGATGCGAGGAAGAATAGATAAACGTATATGTGTGAAAGAACCACATCTTGCACACCTAGAACAAACAAACCATTGTAATCAAATTTGCTGGGATAAAAAATAAAAAGTAAATTACAAATATGAACAAGAAGTAATGAGACATAAACTTAAAGGGCTTTTTCCTGGCACATTCCATTCAGATTTACAACCTAGAACACCACTTGCATTAAGCCTCTGTTTCCCTAGTAATCAAATTTGGTAAAGGAGAAATGCTGCCACCTTGTGGCCGTTTCCTGCAAAAGCAGCTTTAAAGTCACAGCTAATGGTCACTTAACATTCCCAAGGACTCAGGGCTGTAAAGGTCACCTGCCCTAAAAAATTGTGCTGAAGTAAGGAGTGGACCAAAAAATTTAAAACAGGCAAATGTTTCAAGAAGAGAGTATGAAGAGTTAAGTTTTATTCACGCTCTTTTTAAAAAAAAAGGAAAATGGATAAAAGCTCAACCTCAGGGAGGGTTAGACCCATGCAATCTAATCTACAAAAAGTTTCAACTTACACCAGTCGACTGACCATCAGCAAAAAGTCTACAAACAATAAATGCTGAAGGGGTTTTAGAGAACTGTGTACCCTCTACCGTCTGGTGAGACGTAAATGGGTAAGAGCCAATAATGAGAAAAGAAAGGAGCTGTGTTTAAAAGTAAAAAGGGAGGTACCATTCAATCCAGCAAGCGCACCAATGGACCTCTCACCTGAGAAGACAAGAATCGAGAAGACACAGGCCGCAAAAGCTGCAGTGCAGCCTTATTCACAATAGCCAAGACAGTGAAGCATCAAAATGTCCAACAAGAGGTGAATGGATAAAGAACAAGTGGTCCATGTACACAATAGAATATTAGCCATGGAAAACAATGAACCATTGCTCTCTGAGGCGCCACAAATGAGTCTGGAGATAATCATGAAACATGAGGTAAGTCGGAAAGCAAAAGACCTATATTCTATGATATCACTTATAGGCGTTATCTAATAACTGACACAAAGGAACATATTTCCACAGAGAAAGACACTCACAGACTTAGAAAACAAACTATGCTCATCTAAAAGGAAAGGTGGGGGGAATGGATAAATTAAGATTAGTGTTACTATATGTATACAAACACATATTATATACATATCTCAAAAATACCGACCATATAGCAAGGGAGGTCTGCGGAACCCTCAGTAACATTTTACATGGGAAGAGGATCTGTACTTGAATAGACATATATAATGTACAAATGAACCAGATTGTGTACACCTAGGACAAACAATATTCTAAGCTTTACCCCAATTAAAAAAAAAAATTAAAACCAAGAAGAAATAATGAGACATAAACTAAAGGGTGTTTCTCCATGCATATTCCAATGTAATTTACAACCTAGGAACACGACTTCCAGAAAGGCTCTGCTGCCCTAGTACCCAGATATGGGAATGGAGATATGCTGCCTGCTTGAGGCCACTTCCCACAACAGCAGCTTTAAACCCATTGCTAAAGGTCACTAAATATTCACCAAACTTGCAGTTCGTTAAAAACACCTGCTTTCTAAACAAATTCTGGGGTGGAAAATCGACCAAAAATTTCAAAAGAGGGCAACCTTCCAAGAACACAATTTCAAGAGTTATATTGTACTCCCAATTGTTTCCTTTTTTTTAACAGAAAAGAAAACGGTGGAGAAAAATGATGAGTTTTACGAATTTTCAAAGACATGCAAACCCAAATTACAAAAACCTATCAGCTCACAGCAGCCAGAAGGGCCATTAGCATAAATGTTGCAAACAATAAATGCTGAAGCAATTGTGGAGAAATGCGTACCCTCGGTACTAAGGGGGACGTTGTAAAAGCCACTAATAAAAACACATTGGAGGTGCTTTGAAAAAGTAAACACTGAGTGACCAGTCCATCAATCACACCCACTGCTGGGCCTATCACCAGAGAAAATGAGAATCAAAAAGTCACAGGCTGGCAATCCTGCACTCCAGCAATATTTACCATAGGCAACACTTGGAAACAATGAAAATGTCCATCAACAGAGGAATGCACCAAGAAATGGTCCATGTACAGAATAGAATATTAACTCCAATAAAAAATAAAAATTAAATTTAAAACTCCAAGAAAAGTAATGAGTCATCAGCTTTTGTGTGTTTATCTGGGCACATTCTACTCTAATTTACAACCGAGGAACACCACTGGCCGTAAAGTCTGTTTCCCTAGTATCAGTGTGGGGAATGTAGAAAGGTAGCAGCCCTGTGGCCGTTACCTGCAAAAGCAGTTTAAAGCCTGTGCTAATGGTCACTTCATATGAACAAGTACTGTAGGGCTGAAAATGAAACCTGCCCTCAAAATGTCTTGAGGGAGGTAATGGCCAAAACATTTCAAAATTTGACACAAACTTTAAGAAAGCACTTTGAAGAACTAAGCTGTAATTACAGCTTGAAAAATAAAAATGACTTGCCTTAAAGCTCACTTGCAATGGAATATGAGACACATGCAAATTCAACCGTAAAGAGGTGTCAGCTCACACCCGTCAGAATAACCATCAGCAAAAACTACAAATAATAAATGCTGAAGGTGCTGTGGAGAAATGTATACCCTCAACTTTAAGTGGGACGTAACCTGGAAAGAGCCACTAATGATAACAGAATGGAGGTACCTTTAAAAGGTAAACACTGAGCTACCATATGACCTAGCAGACCTATTCCTGGACTATAACCGACGAAGACAGAATTGGAAGGACACAGGCAGGCAAATCTGCAATGCATACTATTACAATAGCCAATATATGCAAGTAACAAAAAAGTCCACTGACAAATGGGTGGACAAAGAAGAACTGCTACATGTACAGATGGAATACGAGCTAGTGACAAAATGAAACAATGCCATTTGCAGCACCATAGATGAGTCTAGAGGTAATCACACAACTTGTAGTAAGTGAGAAAGTGAAAGACACATATCCTGTCATATCAGATATAGGTGTTACCTAAAAATTGATAGAAACGAAGATATTTCCACAGAGAAAGGCAATCACAGATTCATTAAAGAAACTTATGGTTCACCAGATGGAAAGGTGTGAGGATTGGATACATTACCATATTGAGGTTAACAGAGACATACAAACACATGTGAAATATATAATCACCAAAGACCTACAGAATACCAAGAGAAGACTACTCTACATTGTGTCATAACCTACATGAGAAAAGGATCCGAAGAAGAATAGATATATGTATATGTGTGAAAGAACCACATCTTGCACACCTAGAACAAACAAAACATTGTAATCAAGTTTGCTGTGACAAAAAATAAAAATTAATTTAAAAATATGAACAAGAAGTAATGAGACATAAACTTAAAGGGCTTTTTCCTGGCACATTCCATTCTAATTTGCAACCTAGACCACCACTTCCAGTAAGGCTCTGTTGCCATAGTAACCAGATTTGGTAAAGGAGAAATGCTGCCGCCTTGTGGCCGTTTCCCGCAAGAGCGGCTTTAAACCCACAGCTAATGGTCACTTAAAATTCACAAGGACTCAGGGCTGTAAAGGACACCTGCCGTCAAAAATTGTGCTGAGGTAGGGAACGGAAAAAAAAATTTAATACAGGCAAATTTTTCAATAAAATACTATGAAGAGGTAAGTATTACTCACTGTCTTTAAAAAAAAGGAGAATGGATTAAGGCTCAACCTCAGGAATTATTAGACTCATGCAATCTAATCAACAAAAGGGTTTCCAATCACACCAGTCGACTGACCATCAGCAAAAAGTCTACAAACCATAAATGCTGATGCGGTTGTAGAGAATTGTGTATCCTCTAGCTGCTGGTGAGATGCAAAGTGGTTAACAGCCAGTAATGAGAACAGAAAAGAGCTGCGTTTAAAAGTAAAAATTTAGGTACCATTCAATCCAGCAGGCGCACCATTGGACCTCTCACCTGAGAAGACAAGTATCGAGAACACACAGGTTGCAAAAGCTGCAGTGCAGCATTATTCACAATAGCCAAGGCAGTGAAGCGATAAAAATGTCCATCAACAAGTGAATGGATGTAGAATAAGTGGTCCAGGTACACAGTGGAGTATTAGCCATGGAAAACAAGGAAACCCTGCTCTTTGAGGCACCACAAATGAGCCTGGAGATAATCACAAATCATGAGGTAAGTCGGAAAGCAAAAGACTTATATCCTATGATATCACTAATAGGCGTTATCTAATAACTGACACAAATGAACACAATTCACAGAGAAATACACTCACAAACTTAGAAAACCAACTTTGCTCATCTAAAGGGAAAGGTGGCGGGAATGGATAAATGAAGATTCGTGTTACTATATGATATGGATATGATCCAAATACATATTATATACATATTACAAAAAGACCGACCATATAACAAGGGAGGTCTACAGAACACTCCATAATAATTTACATGGGAAGAGGATCTCTACATAAATAGTTATAAATAATGTGTAAATGAACCACAGTGTGTACACCTTGGACAAACAACATTCTAACCATTACCCTGATTTAAAAAATTAAAACAACGAAAAAGAATTAATCAGACATAAACTTATGGGGCGTTTTCCAGCCCATTCCATTCAAATTTACAACCTAGGAAAACGACTTCCAGAACGGCTTTGCTGTCCTAGTAACCAGTTTTGATAATGGAGAAATGCTGCTGCCTTGTGGCCGTTTCGAACAACAGCAGCTTAAACCTAGTGCTAATGGTCCCTAAATATTCACACTCATTGCAGGCCTGTAAATGACACCTACATTTCAAAACAATCCTGGGGTTGAAAATTGACCAAAAAATTCAAAAGAGGGCAACGTTCCAGGAAGACACTTTCAAGACGGATATTGTACTCACAATTTTTTTTCTTTTTTCTTTTAACAGAAAAGAAAAAGGCGTGGAAAAATGATGAATTTTAGACTATTTAATGACATGCATACCCATATTACAAATACCCATCAGCTCACAGCAGTCAGAATGGCCATTAGCAAAAATGCTGCAAAAAATAAATGCTGAAGGGATTGTGGAGAAATGCGTACCCTCGGTTGTAAGGGGGGGCATGTTAAGAGTCACTAATGAAAACACAATGTAGGTGCTTTGAAAAGGGAAACATTGAGCTACCAGTCAATCAATCAAAACCACTGCTGGACCTATCACCTGAGAAAATGAGAATCAAAAAGTCACAGGCAGGGGCTTCCCTGGTGGCGCAGTGGTTGAGAGTCTGCCTGCCAATGCAGGGGACACAGGTTAGAGCCCTGGTCAGGGAAGATCCCATATGCCACGGAGCAACTGGGCCCGTGAGCCACAATTGCTGAGCCTGTGTGTCTGGAGCCTGTGCTCCACAACAAGAGAGGCCGCGATGGTGAGAGGCCCACGCACGGCAATGAAGAGTGACCCCCGCTTGCCGCAACTGAAGAGGGCCCTCTCACAGAAACGAAGACCCAACACAGCCATAAATAATAAATAAATTAATTAATTAATTAAAAAAAAAGTCACAGGCTGGCAATCCTTCACTCCAGCAATATTTACCATAGCCAACACTTGGAAGCAATGAAAATGTCCATCAACCGAGGAATGCACCAAGAAGAAGTGGTCCATGTACACAATGGACTATTACTCCAATACTAAATATAAATTAAATTTAAAAAGAAACAAACAAAAGTAAGGATACATCAGCATTTGTGGGTTTATCCGGGCACATTGCACTCTAATTTATAACCGAGGAACACCACAGGCCGAAAGGTCTGTTTCCCTAGTTACCAGAGTGGGGAACGTAGAAAGGCTGCCGCCCTCTGGCCGTTACCTGCAAAAGCAGCTTTAAAGCCTGTGCTAATGGTCACTTCATATGAACAAGTAATGCAGGGCTGTAAATGAAAACTGCCCTCAAAATGTCTCGAGGGAGGTAATGGCCAAAAATTTTCAAAATGTGACACATACTTTAAGAAAACACCTTGAAGAACTAAGCTGTAATCACTGTTTGATAAATAGAAAGGACATGCTTTAAAGCTCAATTTCAACAGATTATGGGATACATGCAAATTCAACCACAAAGGGGTATCAGCTCATATCTGTCAGAATAACCCTCAGCAAGAAAACTACAAACAATAAATACTGAAGGTGTTTTGGAGAAATGCATACCCTCAACTTTAAGTTGGACGTAACCTGGAAAGAGCCACTAATGAGAACTGAATGCTGGTGCCTTTAAAACGTACACACTGAGTTACCATATGATACAGCAAGCCCACTCCTTGGACTATAACATAAGAAGATAGAACTGGAAAGACACAGGCAAGCAAATGTGTATTGCAGCAGTATTACAATAGCCAAGACATGGAGACAACCAAAAGGTCCATCAAGAGGTGCGTGGCCAAAGAAGAACTGGTACACGTACAGATGGAATATTAGCCAGGGAAAAAAATAAAACAATGCTATTTGCAGCACCATGTATGATTCTTGAGGTAATCAGGCAAATTGTACTAAGTCAGAAAGCAAAAGACACATATCCTATAATATCACTTATAGATCTTAGCTAAAAATTGATACCAATGAAGATATTTCCACAGAGAAATGCAATCACAGATTCACTAAACTAACTTATGGTTCACCAAATGGAAAGGTGTGAGGATTGGATACCTTAGGATATTGGGGTTAACATAGATATAGAAACAAATGTGAAATGTGTAATCACCAAAGACCTACGTAATACCAAAAGTAGATTACTCAACATTGTATCATAACCTACATGGGAAAATGATCCAAAGAAGAATAGATATATGTATATGTTTAAAAGAACCACATCTTGCACACCTAGAAGAAACAAAACATTTTAATCAAATTTGCTCTGATAAAAAATAAAAATTAAATTAAAAAAAGACCAAGAAGTAATGAGAAATAAACTTAAGGGGCTTTTTGCTGGCACATTGCATTCTAATTTACAACCAGAACATGACTTCCATTAAGGCTCTGTCATCACTAATAAAGCAGCTTTATAATCAATGTTGAAGGTAGCTTAAAAGAAGTCTCACTAATTATTGATAGTAACAAGAAAACAAAGAAAAGTAAAAATCTCACTGCAAAAAGTATACATAGAGTAAGTCAAGGTAGATCAAACACTTATTAAACTTCTGTAAAGAATAAAAGACAACAGTAGTATGTTCTTTTAAAAAGAGAGGGCCCAAATAAATCTGAAATGAAAGAGTTGATGTTACAACAGACCCCACAGAAATACAAAGTATCCTAAGATACACACAGGGTAACTCAGGGCTCAGATTGGACAGAGCCCACTCTCCAGTCCCCTGTACATGACTTACAGGAGCCTCAGGAACTGAGGAGGGGGTCCCTGAGGAGAGGCTCAAGATAGAATATGGTAGGCATTAACATGGCTCCATTCATCTTAAACATGCCTGAACTACATTCACACGAGATGATTTTGTCCTGTATGTACATCGGCACCTCTAGTCGGAACTGCAGATCTTTGGCTTCACCACCTCAACTGACAACAATAGCTTCACCTGCTGTGGACCGTCTCCTATAGGATTTCTAGAACCACAAAGCATCGAAGCTTCACAGGACCCAGAGTCTGTGCGACTCCACGCAGAGTCTCAGAGTCTCAACTCCACTCAGATACTCCACTCTTGGAGGGCACACACAAAGTAGTGAGCACATCAGAACCCAGGGGAAGGAGCAGTGACCTCGTAGGAGAATGACCAGAACTACCTGATAGTTTTAGAGGGTCTCCTGCAGAGGCAGGTGGTAGCTGTGGCTGTGGCTCACCGTGAGGACAACGACACTGGCAGCAGAAGTTCTGGGAAATACTCCTTGGTGTGAGCCCTCCCAGAGTCCGCCATTAACCCCACCAAGAGCAAGGTAGGCTCCAGTGCTGGGTCACCTCAGGCAAAACTACCAACAGGGAGGGAACCCAGCCCCATGCATCAGCAGATAAGTGGATTAAACTTTTTATTAAAGTTTTATTTAATCTGCAGACAAGCAGATTAAAGCTTTGCCCACCAAAGCAACACCCAGCTCTACCCACCACCAGTCCCTCCCATCAGGAAGCTTGCACAAGCCTCTAAGATAGACTCATCCACTGGAGAGCAGACAGCAGAAGCAAGAAGAACTATAATTCTGCAGCCTGTGGAAGGAAAACCACATTCACAGAAAGATAGACAAAATGAAAAGGCAGAGGACTTTATACCAGATTAAGGAACAAGATAAAACCCTAGGAAAAAAAACGAAATGAGGTGGAGATAGGGAACCTTCCAGAAAAAGAATTCAGAATAATGATAGTGAACATGATCCAAGACCTTGGCAAAAGAATGGAGGCAAAGATCGAGAAGATGCAAGAAATGCTTAACAAAGACCTAGAAGAATTAAGGAGCAAACACCTAGAAGAATTAAAGAACAAACAAACAGAGGTGAACAATATAATAACTGAAATGAAAAATACACCAGAAGGAATCAGTAGCAGAATAACTGTGGCAGAAGAACGGATAAGTGGCCTGGAAGACAGAAAGGTGGAAATCACTGCCATGGAACAGAATAAAGAAAAAGAATGAAAATAAATGAAGACACCCTAAGAGTCCTCTGGGACAACATTTAACGCAACAACATTCACATCATAGGGGTCCCAGAAGGAGAAGAGAGAGAGAAAGGACCCGAGAATACATTTGAAGAGATTATAGTCGAAAACTTCGCTAGCATGGGAAAAGAAATAGCCACCCAAGTCCAGGAAGTGCAGAGAGTCCCAGGAAGGATAAATCAAAGGAGAAAAATGCCAAGACACATAGTAACCAAATTGACAAAAATTGAAGACAAAGAAAAATTATTGAAAGCAACAAGGGAAAAATGACAAATAACATACAAGGGAACTCCCATAAGGATAACATCTGATTTCTCAGCAGAAAATCTACAAGCCAGAAGGGAGTGGCATAAATTTAAAGTGATGAAAGGGAAGAACCTACAACCAAGAGTACTCCACCCAGCAAGGATCTCATTCAGATTTGACAGAGAAATCATAAGCCCTACAGACAAGCAAAAGCTAAGAGAATTCAGCACCATGAAACCAGCTCTACACCAAATGCTAAAGGAACTTCTCTAAGTGGGAAACACAAGAGAAGAAAAGGACCCACCAAGACAAACCCATAACAATTAAGAAAATAGTAATAGGAACATACATATCAATAATTACCTTAAACGTGAATGGACTAAATGTTCCAACCAAAAGACACAGGCTCCCTGAATGCATACAAAAACAAGGCCCGTATATATGCTGTCTACAAGAGACCCATTTCAGACCTAGGGACACATACAGACTGAAAGTGAGGCGATGGAAAAATATATTCTATGCAAATGAAAATCAAAAGAAAGCTGGAGTAGCAATACTCATATCAGATAAAATAGACTTTAAAATAAAGAATGTTACAAGAGACAAGGAAAGACACTACATAATGGTCAAGGGATCAATCCAAGAAGAAGATATAACAATTATAGATATATATGTGCCCAACATAGGAGCACCTCAATACATAAGGCAACTGCTAACAGCTATAAAAGAGGAAATCAACAGTAACACCATAATAGCAGGGGACTTTAACAGCTCACTTACACCAGTGGAGATCATCCAGACAGAAAATTAATAAGGAAACACAAGCTTTAAATGACAAAATAGACCAGATATAGTTAATTGATATTTATAGGACATTCCATCCAAAAACAGCAGATTACACGTTCTTCTCATCTGCACACGGAACATTCTCCAAGATAGATCACATCTTGGGTCACAAATAAAGCCTCAGTAAATTTAAGAAAACTGAAATCATATCAAGCAGCTGTTCCAACCACAATGCTATGAGATTAGAAATCAATAACAGCGACAAAACCATAAAAAACAAAAACACATGGAGGCTAAACAATACGTTACTAAATAACCAAGAGATCACTGAAGAAATAAAAGAGGAAATCAAAAACTACCTAGAGACAAATGACAAGAAACACACGATGATCCAAAACCTATGGGATGCAGCAAAAGCAGTTCTAAGAGGGAAGTTTATAGCAATACAAGCCTACCTCAGGAAACAAGAAAAATCTCAACTAAACAATCTAACCTTACACCTAGAGGAACTAGAGAAAGAAGAACAAAACCCAAAGTTAGTAGAGTGAAAGAAATCATAAAGATCAAAGCAGAAATAAATGAAATAGAAGCAAAGAAAACGAAAGCAAAGATCAATAAAACTAAAAGCCGGTTCTTTGAGAAGATAAACAAAAATGATAAACCTTTAGCCAGACTCAAGAAAAAGAGGGAGAGGAATCAAATCAACAAAATTAGAAGTGAAAAAGGAGAAGTTACAACAGACACCACAGGAATACAAAGCATCCTAAGAGACTACTACAAGCAACTCTATGCCAATAAAATGGACAACCTGGAAGAAATGGACAAATTCTTAGAAAGGGATAACCTTCCAAGACTGAACCAGGAAGAAATAGAAAATATGAACAAACCTTTCACAAGCAATGAAATTGAAACTGTTATTAAAAATCTTCCAACAAACAAAAGTCCAGAACCAGATGGCATCACAGGTGAATTCTGTCAAACATTTAGAGAAGAGCTAACACCCAACCTTCTCAAATTCTTCAAAACAATTGCAGGGGAAGGAACACTCCCAAACTCATTCTATGAGACCACCGTCACCCTGATACCAAAACCAGACAAAGATACTACAAGGAAAGAAAATTATAGACCAATATCACTGATGAATATAGATGTAAAAATCCTCAACAAAATACTAGCAAACAGAATCGAACAACACATTAAAAGGATCAAGCACCATGATCAAGTGGGGTTTATCCCAGGGATGCAAGGATTCTTCAATATACACAAATCAATGTGATACACCATATTAACAAATTGTAGAATAAAACCATATGATCATCTCAATAGATGCAGGAAAAGATTTTGAGAAAATTCAACACCCATTTATGATAAAAACTCTGCAGAGTGTGGGCATAGAGGGAAACTACCTCAATATAATAAAGGCCATATATGACAAACCCACAGCAAACATCATTCTCAACGGTGAAAAACTGAAAACGTTTCCTCTAAGATCAGGAACAAGACGAGGATGTCCACTCTCACCACTACTATTCAACATAGTTTTGGAAGTCCTAGCCATGGCAATCAGAGAAGAAAAAGAAATAAAAGAAATACAAAAAGGAAAAGAAGAAGTAAAA
Organism: Balaenoptera borealis; assembly: GCF_965194805.1. Classification (NCBI taxonomy): domain Eukaryota; kingdom Metazoa; phylum Chordata; class Mammalia; order Artiodactyla; family Balaenopteridae; genus Balaenoptera; species Balaenoptera borealis. The sequence goes on from NW_028123079.1 coordinate 181,463, forward strand.
TTGTCACTGTTTGCAAATGACATCATATCATAGATAGAGAATCCTAAAGATGCCACCAGAAAACCACTGGAGCTAATCAATGAATTTGGTAAAGTTGCAGGATACAAAATTAATGCACAGAAATTGCTTGCATTCCTATACACTAACAATGAAAGAACAGAAAGAGAAATTAAGGAAACAATCCCATTACCACTGCAACAAAAATAAAATACCTAGGAATAAACCTACCTAAGGAAGTAAAAGACCTGTACTCAGAAAACTATAAGACACTGATAAAAGAAATCAAAGATGATATAAACAGATGGAGACATATACCATGTTCTTGGATTAGAAGAATCAATATTGTGAAAATGACTATACTACCCAAAGCAATCTACAGATTCAATGCAATCCCTATCAAAATACCTTTGGCATTTTCTACAGAACTAGAAAAAAAATCTTAAAATTTGTAGGGAGACACAAAAGACCCCGGATAGCCAAAGCAGTCTTGAGGGGAAAAAAAACGAGCTGGAGGAATCAGACTTCCAGACTTCAGACTATATTGCAAAGCTACAGTAATCAAGATAATATGGTAGTGGCACAAAAACGGAAATATAAATCAATAGAACAGGATAGAAAGCACAGAGATAAACCCACGTACCTACGGTCCACTAATCTATGACAAAGGAGGCAAGGGTATACAATGGAGAAAAGACAGTCTCTTCAATAAGTGGTGCTGGGAAAAATGGACAGCTACATGTAAAAGAATGAAATTAGAACACTCCCTAACACCATACACAAAAAATAAACTCAAAATGGATTAGAGACCGAAATGTAAGACTGGACACTATAAAACTCTTAGAGGAAAACATAGGAAGAATACTCTTTGACATAAATCACAACAAGATCTTTTTTGATCCACCTACTAGAGTAATGGAATAAAAAACAAAAATAAACAAATGGGAGCAAATGAAACCTAAAAGCGTTTGCAAAGCAAAGGAAACTACAAACAAGACGAAAAGACAACCTCAGAATGGGAGAAAATATTTGCAAACGAATCAATGGACAAAGGATTAATCTCCAATATATCTAAACAGCACATGCAGCTCAACAGTAAAAAAACAAACAACCCAATCCAAAAATGGGCAGATGACGTAAACAGACATTTGTCCCGAGAAGACATACAGATGGCCAAGAAGCACATGAAAAGCTGCTCAACATCACTAATTATTAGAGAAATATAAACCAAAACTACAATGAGGTATCACCTCACACAAGTTAGAATGGGCATCATCAGAAAATCTACAAACAACAAATGCTGGAGAGGGTGTGGAGAAAAGGGAACCCCCTTACACTATTTGTGGGAATGTAAATTGATACAGTCACTATGGAGAACAGTATGGAGGTTCCTTAAAAAACTAAAAATAGAATTACCATATGACCCAGCAATCCTACTACTGGGCATATACCCAGAGAAAACCATAATTCAAAAAGTCACATTCACCACAATGTTCATTGCAGCACTATTTACAATAGCCAGGTCATGGAAGCAATCTAAATTCCCATAGATAGACAGATGGAAAATATGTGGTACATATATAAAATGGAATATTACTCAGCCATAAAAAGGAATGAAATTGGGTCATTTGTAGAGGCGTGGATAGATCTAGAGACTGTCATACAGAGTGAAGTAAGTCAGAAAAAGAAAAACAAATATCGTATATTAACGCATACATGTGGAACCTAGAAAAATGGTACAGATGAACCAGTTTGCAAGGCAGAAATAGAGACACAGATGTAGAGAACAAATGTATGGTCACCAAGGGGGGAAAGTGGCAGGGTGGTGGTGGTGGGATGAATTGCGAGCCTGGGATTGACATATATACACTTATATGTATAAAATAGATAACCAATAAGAACCTGCTGTATAAAAAAATGAATAAAATAAAATTTAAAAATTAAAAAATAATATTTAAAAACATAAAACAGAAAAAAAAGTTCTGTCCTTCCCATAGACGTATTTATATGAATGAATTATTTCCATGCTTATATCTATAAATACAAAAAGAGGAATAAAACCTACCTTGAACCAAAAAAGAAAAAAAAAACAGAACCCACTGGTCATACAGAGGAAAACTCTATCAGGGCACTTGCTCCAGTGGTAAACAATTCTGAAGTTGGTCAGAGGTGGGGAATCGTCTCCCATGCAGCCAGCAGCTCCCCCGCAAGGAGCGTCCTCATTGCAAAGCTGAGGGACCATGAGGAGGCGTCTCTGAGTAAACGTGAGCTGAGCCTCAGGCCAGCTGCTGCTGAACTTTTCCCACCCTTCCCAGGTAAAACACCCGAATGTGTGCAAAGACTTTAAAGCCTAGAGGAAAGGGCTTGGAGTCACACCAGCGACAGCACGCAGGCCGACTTGGTGCCTGCAGGCCAGCCAGGACGGTCCTGGCCCCGGGCGCTCTTCTGGAAGCTTTCCATTTCCCTGCCTGAGGTACCCCTCCTGCCCCGGTCCCCACTGCTTTTTTCCTTCCCTACCTCTGCCCGGGGAGAAATTCCAGCAGCAGGTATGGGTGACACATCGTCTTCTTTAGCAGGTGGCAGCCCGGCAACTCCTGCAGAAAGTCCAGCAGAGCCCCACTCACACGGGGCCACTCATAGAGCCGTGGGCCCTACTCCCTCCCACCAGCACAACCCCGAGACTGCTGACGGGGCAGAGAATATGGCGTCAGGCACAGCTGCAGAGGCTTTTGCTGCCTGGAGGGGTGTTTATATTGACCTCAACCGAGGCACACCTGGGAAGGGCTGGCCGGCCAGGTCAGGCTCCCAGGTCAGCCAATCCTCGCCCCTCAGGGGCTCAGAGTTGCAGATAATGGGCCTTGCTGCACCGGCCAGATCCAAGGAACAGGTGTAGGGTCCCGAGAGTCAGGATAGACAAGGGGCGGCAGCCCTGGCTTGTTTTCTAATCATTTTATCGGGTCCATGAGTGGAAGACAACTTCAAGAAGACCCTCTCCTAAGGAGAGGAACCCAGGAGTCAGGGAGAGGAGGGGTGGTGGGTGGAGACAGAGGCCTGGTGCCCCGGCTGTAGTGGAAGCCCCTGGAAGACCAGGTGGAGGGAGGCCGCACAGAGTGAAGCCTAGGGTCACAGACATGTCGGCGCTGCTGTTTGTTAGTTCAAGCCCTGCTCTGAGGTGCTCTGTGTCAGCTCTGAGCGACAGGTGTGCTGGGGGTGCTCTGCAATGAGGGCTATGTGCACGGTTCCTGTGTGCCCAGCTCTGCCGGGGTACCTGTCCAAGGGAGCTCCATATCCAGGGAGGGGCCTGCCCACGAGAGCCCCGTGAGCTGCTGGGTACCTGCCCAGGTGAGCTCCATATCCTGGGAGGGGCCTGACCACGAGAGCCCCGTGGGCTGCTGGGTACCTGCACAGGTGAGCTCCATATCCTGGGAGGGGCCTAACCACGAGAGCCCCGTGGGCTGCTGGCTACCTGCACAGGTGAGCTCCATATCCTGGGAGGGGCCTAACCACGAGAGCCCCGTGGGCTGCTGGCTACCTGCACAGGTGAGCTCCATATCCTGGGAGGGGCCTGACCATGAGAGCCCCGTGGGCTGCTGGTTACCTGGTAAAGGACGCCAGGACAGTCAGTGAAGCCACAGAGGATATACATCCAGTAGTTCCTAATTCCTACACCCTGCTGGTCATTCTACCATCCACCAGGACATGGTATTCTGTATTAGACTTCAATGATGCCTTCTTCTGTATTCCATTAGTCCCAGAGTCACAAGAAATTTTGGCTGTGAGTGGCAGGACTCAACATACAACAAAAACAATACTGCTTGGCCGTCCTGCCCCAGGGGTTCAAAAATTCCCACACCATCTTTGGGGAAACGTTAGCTAAAACCCTAAAAGATCTACCTCTGGAGAAGTGAACCCTCCTTCAATATGCAGACGACATTCTGGGCTTCCCTGGTGGCGCAGTGGTTGAGAATCTGCCTGCCAATGCAGGGGACACAGGTTCGAGCCCTGGTCTGAGAAGATCCCATATGCCGCGGAGCACCTAGGCCCGTGAGCCACAATTACTGAGCCTGCGCGTCTGGAGCCTGTGCTCCACAATAAGAGAGGCTGCGATAGTGAGAGGCTCGCGCACCGCGATGAAGAGTGGCCCCCGCTTGCCGCAACTAGAGAAAGCCCTCGCACAGAAACGAAGACCCAACACAGCCATAAATAATAAATAAATAAATTTAAAAAAAATGCAGACGACATTCTGATCGCCAGCCCTACTAAGGAGGCCTCTGGACTACTTAGCCAATAAAAGATAGAAGGTGTCCAAGAAAAAGGCTCAAATATCACAGACTAAGGTGACCTGCCTGGGCTTCATTCTCACAGAAGATCGGAGAAGCCCATCCCAGGAAAGGGAAGAAGCCATTTGCAGCCTCACCCTTCCTAAAACTAGAAGACAGCTTAGGGGTTCCTGGGGAGACCGGGGTTTGCTGCATCTGGATCCCTAACTACAGTCTAATACCTGGGCCTCTATATGAAACACTGAAAGGAAAAGATGATGATCCTTTTGAATAGAATCCAGAAGCGGCCTTTCAAGAATGGAAAGAGCAGTCAATTCAGACCCTTGCCCTGGACCTCCCTAATTTAGCTAAACCCTTTGACCTTTACATTCCTGGTCGAAGGCGAATCGCCCTTGGAGTTTTAGTGCCAAAACTGGGACCACTTGAAATGGAACAACGCAAGAATGCCCTCCAGGCATTGGCCAGCCACCCCATCCGACCAGGATACTGGGGGTATCTAAAAACCTGGAAATGAGCAGCCCGCAAGGCCAGCTCCCTCCTAAGGGTAAAGGACGCCACTTGGTGATCCTAACCACCCACCATGCCCTGAAGTTGCAGGGATCGCTCCGTGGGCACAATGACCTCGAGTGAGGAGGCCCTCCAACTCCAACCTCCAGAGAGACAACCTGAGGCAACAGGCCCCCATGACGACTCGTGTGACCATCACTTGACCTGGAGCTTCTCTCAGAAAACCACAAGAGTGTGCCCCAAAAGAACAGACTATTGCTTGCAGGACTTACTGCACCCAGAGCGGAGCTAATAAACCTGGCAGGGGACCCGTAAATAACGCTGCCACCATAGAAAAGCCTACAGACACCATGGTGACGGCGACCAATGAGACCAGATGTACTCCTGGTTACTTCAAAAGGGCGGTGACTGAGTGGCCGTCATGGTCCTGGATCACCACCGGCCCTGGACTGTCTGGGAGTTGAGCAGGCAGGGCTCTGACACCTGGTGCTGTTTGTACGTTAATTCAGTGGCCTAACTGAAGAAAGCGCAGACTACTGGTCAGAGCATCTAGGCTGGCAGAAACCGTCAGCCTAAGGGGGCCGAACCAATGTGGAGCAGGGTAAAACCGGCCCCCCCCAGCGTCCCTGCGCATCTCTTTCCTGGACCCTTAAAGGTCATTAGAATCTATAAAACTTCCAACGCTGGTGCTCAGGCAGACGAGCAGTGAGGGAGGAGGCCTGGGGACAATCAACCTCACCTGGAGGCTGCTGGGGAGAAGTCCTGCCCCTCCCCCCCGGGTATGAGGACACCCAACTCAGCACGAAGCATTTACAGAAGAGGTGTCTGCACCCTCAGCGCCCCAAGAATGTGGAATGGGACAAGAGGCAGAGGAGGGGTTTGTCACCGGCAAAGCCCATTAAAAGTTCCTGGGAGATAAAAATAGAATCTGGGCAATAAAATAAAGTCTAACCTTTTTTTCCTCTGTGCTTTTTCTAATTTCACTTGTTCCTAGGTTTCCACAGGCAGAGGTCCCACACCTGGCACTTCAGACCCGATTTCCTAGTGCAAAATGGCTGGGCCGACACCTCAGCTCTCGGGGCCCTGTGCAGACTCCGCCACATAGAGCCTGAGCTCCAGCCAACTCAGCCCTCGAGAGCTCCGCCCCGTCCCTCCCGCTGGCGCTGACGGGATCCCTACAGAGCAGCCCGGCCCACAGTCCGCGGGGGAGCGCACGCTCTCACCTCTCCATTCTCTGATCAAAATATAAAGTTTTCCTTTGCTTCTGAACCAAACTCAGTCTCGATCTGTTGGCTCCAATGACACTGGGCAGGGGGACCCTTGTTGGGGCCGACTCTGCAGGATCAGTAACAGAATTTGAGAACATTGTAACTTCAATGAACAGATGTGTGAGCCAAATATTGTAACTTCAATGAACAGATGTGTGAGCCAAATATTGTAACTTCAATGAACAGATGTGTGAGCCAAACTGTAGTTAACATAGAGCAGTGTATAAGGCTCGTGTAAAATAAGGTATTTCTAACACTTCCATTTGATATTTCCATCACTTTATTATAAGCAAGTTCAGTGGAGGGGTTTGTCATATTGTCAGATCAACATTAGAGAAATGCAGTGATTTCTTTCCAAGGATGTGGATCTACTAATCTTGGCTGAAGTTTCAATCTTGTTTTGAATGATTTTCCATTGAAAATGATACCTCTCTTTCAGCTCCTAGATTTCTGAGAAGTATAAAATCTTGTATTTTTTTATTACCAAAGGGGAAAGGTGGGAGGAGGGATAAATTAACAGTTTCGGATTAACATATACACACTGCTATGTATAAAATATATCATCAACAAGGAACTGCTGTATAGCACAGGGAACTATACTCAATATTTTGTAATAACCCCTAAGGGGAAATAATCTGAAAAACAATAGATATCAATATTGACAACATCTATCAACTACAGATAAAATGGAAACTAAAGGAGACCGATGGTGAGCATTTCTGAACATGAAGACTTCAATCCTCTAAAGTTCGGACTCTGCCTACATCCCAGTCCCTTACTGAACATACATGTACCAGTAGCTTAAAAATTCCCCAGATTGGGGTTCGGGGAGAAACTGATTTGTAAAAATCCCTGGTGTTCTCCTTACATACATGGGACCTTTCCTACAGCTAAAACATGCCTGTGACACGCAGAAGATGGTACACGGTTGGATCAGGAAGATTTTGGAAAAGGCACCTCATCTCCTAATCCCCTGGTTGTCGGGTTCACCCCTCCAGCCTCTTTCCTAACATTCTCCACACTTGAGGATGTCAGGACCTTCAACATCCTGTTGCACAGAGTTTGGAATTTGTCCAGAGGATGAAGGGGAAGGAGGAGAAACAATGAGAGACAAGCCCTAGATGTTCGGAGAGGCACATGTCACTCTAATTTCCCATCAAGAAAAAGAATTAACCACAGGCTCAGCCTGCCCCACGGAACCAGCATAAGACCTAAGGCAATCCTGTGGTTTTGCAACCAGCTCACAAAAAAGCGAGTTGAAAAATGGAGCTCAGGGGCACTGCAATTCACAAACATGCAGAGTTATAAATGATCACTATCGTCCAAAAATATATTGAGGGAAGGCAACGAAGACGACTTGAAAGCAAGGCAGAATGGCAGGAAACAAATTTCAGGAGGTAGATTCAAATCGCCTTTAAAGCACATGAAAAGCCGTAAACGTCGACAATGATGCCCTTGGCCAAAGAGGGCGTATACCTTTTTTCATGAATATATTCAGGAAAAAACGCATACGCCCTTTTTGGCCAACCAAGCAACCTGGAAAGGCAAATCAGCGCTACAAAGAAGTCTCGCTTCCCATCGGTCAAAAGGGCCACGCTGAATAAAGTGTCAAAACAAGAAATGCAGGACAGACCATGGAGAAACGGGAGCCTTGCTACGCTGATGGGCGGAATGTAAACTGCCAACAGCCACTCTGGAGAAGTGTACGGTGTGTCCTGAAACATCGAAAAAACTCAGCTTAGAGAGCATAGGGCACTTCCACTCATGGGCGTATAAATTGGGAAAACTAAAAATCAGCAAGACACAGGCACCCCAAAGTTTAGGGCTGCTCTGTTGACAAGAACCTCCACTTCGTTGCAACGTAAATATCCCAAGAAAGAGAAAAATGGATAAAGAAGTTGTAGTCCTTATGTACAATGGGATATCACTCAGCCATGAAATCAACGTCATAAGGCTAGTAGCAGCATGATGAGTGAATTTAGGTATGACGATTCTAAGTGAAATAAGTCACACAGAAAAAGACACTTACCATAAGATATCACTTATAGAGGGAATGTAAAAACCGTGACCCTTGAACTGAATTACAAAACAGAACAGAATCACACGTTTAGAAAACACACTATGGCTGCTTAACGGGAAAGGTGAGGTGGGGTGATGCATAAAACAAGGGTTTCAAATTAGCTCAGATACCGTTCCATAAACCCAATATGTAATAGACACGACCTAATCCTTGCTCAGTGAACTGGACTCAACACCCCCTATTCACCGCCCAAGATTATATCTGACTAGTAAGAATCTTAAAACCTATGTATTGATATCTCTCTGTAAGTGAGTCAAGTGGGTGTAAAGCGGCATAAACACAGCAGTGAAAAGCAGCTAAACCCCTTTATAAAAATCAATCACTATTAAAAACCCGTGAAACAAAGACTGTGAAAGATAGAGAAATTCTTACTAAATTCGTTCAGGGGCTGTGATGCCACCTGGATTGACCATATCTAGACCCACAGCTGATTGAGACATAAGGGTGGACACTCTTGGGGCTGAGAGGTTTGGTGAGGTTGGGTGAGCAAAGGCAGACCCTTTAAAGTAAAACTGCGTGGTTCCCATCCCATGGGTCCCAAATCTCCAGGTTCAAGGGCATCTTCCTACTTCGAAAACGTGCATGAGAAACGCAGAAGATGGTACACCGTGTGATCGGGAAAGGTTTCTAAAACGCACCTCATTTCTCATCTCCTTGTGCTCGGGTTCGCCATTCCAGCCGCTTTACTAGCAATCTCCCTCCTTGGAGAATCAGCACCTTTAACCTCCTGTTCCGTACAGGTTGCAATTTGTCCTGAGGATGAACGGGAAGAGGGGGAACCAATGAGACACTAGCTTTAGGTGTTGGGACAGGCACAGGTCACTCTATTTTCCCATCAGGAAGAAGAATTAACCACAGGCTCAGCCTTCCGCCCGGAACCAGAATAGGGCCTAAAGCAATCCTGCGCTTTTGCGGCCAGCTCCCAAGAAAGCGAGTTGAAAAATGGAGCTCAGGGGCACTGCAATTCACAAACCTGCAGAGTTATAAATGATAACTCTCGTCCACAAATATATTGATGGAAGACAACAAAGAGGATTTGAAAGCAAGGCAGAATTGCAGGAAACAGATTTCAGGAGGTAGATTGGAATCGCCTTTAAAGCACGGGAAAAGCGGCAAAACCTCGACAATGATGCCCTTGGCCAAAAAGGGCGTATGCGTTTTTTCCTGAGTATATTCAGGAAAAAACGCATACGCCCTTTTTGGCCAACCAAGCAACCTGGAAAGGCAAATCAGCGCTACAAAGAAGTCTCGCTTCCCATCGGTCAAAAGGGCCATGCTGAATAAAGTGTCAAAACCAGAAATGCAGGACAGGCCATGGAGAAACGGGAGCCTTGCTACGCTGATGGGCGGGATGTAAATTGCGAACCGCCACTCTGGAGAAGTGTACGGTGTGTCCTGAAACATCGAAAAAACTCAGCTTAGAGAGCATAGGGCACTTCCACTCATGGGCGTATAAATTGGGAAAACTAAAAATCAGCAAGACACAGGCACCCCAAAATTTAGGGCTGCTCTGTTGACAAGAACCTCCACTTCGCTGCAACGTAAATATCCCAACAAAGAGAAAAATGGATAAAGAAGTTGTAGTCCTTATGTACAATGGGATATCACTCAGCCATGAAATCAACGTCATAAGGCTAGTAGCAGCATGATGAGTGAATTTAGGTATGACGATTCTAAGTGAAATAAGTCACACAGAAAAAGACACTTACCATAAGATATCACTTATAGAGGGAATGTAAAAACCGTGACCCTTGAACTGAATTACAAAACAGAACAGAGTCACACGTTTAGAAAACACACTATGGCTGCTTAACGGGAAAGGTGAGGTGGGGTGATGCATAAAACAAGGGTTTCAAATTAGCTCAGAGACCGTTCCATAAACCCAATATGTAATAGACACGACCTAATCCTTGCTCAGTGAACTGGACTCAACACCCCCTATTCACCGCCCAAGAATATATCTGACTAGTAAGAATCTTAAAACCTATGTATTGATATCTCTCTGTAAGTGAGTCAAGTGGGTGTAAAGCGGCATAAACACAGCAGTGAAAAGCAGCTAAACCCCTTTATAAAAATCAATCACTATTAAAAACCCGTGAAACAAAGACAGTGAAAGATAGAGAAATTCTTACTAAATTCGTTCAGGGGCTGTGATGCCACCTGGATTGACCATATCTAGACCCACAGCTGATTGAGACATAAGGGTGGACACTCTTGGGGCTGAGAGGTTTCGTGAGGTTGGGTGAGCAAACGCAGACCCTTTAAAGTAATACTGCGTGGTTCCCATCCCATGGGTCCCAAATCTCCAGGTTCAAGGGCATCTTCCTACTTCGAAAACGTGCATGAGAAACCCAGAAGATGGTACACCGTGTGATCGGGAAAGGTTTCTAAAACGCACCTCATTTCTCATCTCCTTGTGCTCGGGTTCGCCATTCCAGCCGCTTTACTAGCAATCTCCCTCCTTGGAGAATCAGCACCTTTAACCTCCTGTTCCGTACAGGTTGCAATTTGTCCTGAGGATGAACGGGAAGAGGGGGAACCAATGAGACACTAGCTTTAGGTGTTGGGACAGGCACAGGTCACTCTATTTTCCCATCAGGAAGAAGAATTAACCACAGGCTCAGCCTTCCGCCCGGAACCAGAATAGGGCCTAAAGCAATCCTGCGCTTTTGCGGCCAGCTGCCAAGAAAGCGAGTTGAAAAATGGAGCTCAGGGGCACTGCAATTCACAAACCTGCAGAGTTATAAATGATAACTCTCGTCCACAAATATATTGATGGAAGACAACGAAGAGGATTTGAAAGCAAGGCAGAATTGCAGGAAACAGATTTCAGGAGGTAGATTCGAATCGCCTTTAAAGCACGGGAAAAGCGGCAAAACCTCGACAATGATGCCCTTGGCCAAAAAGGGCGTATGCGTTTTTTCCTGAATATATTCAGGAAAAAACGCATACGCCCTTTTTGGCCAACCAAGCAACCTGGAAAGGCAAATCAGCGCTACAAAGAAGTCTCGCTTCCCATCGGTCAAAAGGGCCATGCTGAATAAAGTGTCAAAACCAGAAATGCAGGACAGGCCATGGAGAAACGGGAGCCTTGCTACGCTGATGGGCGGGATGTAAATTGCGAACCGCCACTCTGGAGAAGTGTACGGTGTGTCCTGAAACATCGAAAAAACTCAGCTTAGAGAGCATAGGGCACTTCCACTCATGGGCGTATAAATTGGGAAAACTAAAAATCAGCAAGACACAGGCACCCCAAAATTTAGGGCTGCTCTGTTGACAAGAACCTCCACTTCGTTGCAACGTAAATATCCCAAGAAAGAGAAAAATGGATAAAGAAGTTGTAGTCCTTATGTACAATGGGATATCACTCAGCCATGAAATCAACGTCATAAGGCTAGTAGCAGCATGATGAGTGAATTTAGGTATGACGATTCTAAGTGAAATAAGTCACACAGAAAAAGACACTTACCATAAGATATCACTTATAGAGGGAATGTAAAAACCGTGACCCTTGAACTGAATTACAAAACAGAACAGAGTCACACGTTTAGAAAACACACTATGGCTGCTTAACGGGAAAGGTGAGGTGGGGTGATGCATAAAACAAGGGTTTCAAATTAGCTCAGATACCGTTCCATAAACCCAATATGTAATAGACACGACCTAATCCTTGCTCAGTGAACTGGACTCAACACCCCCTATTCACCGCCCAAGATTATATCTGACTAGTAAGAATCTTAAAACCTATGTATTGATATCTCTCTGTAAGTGAGTCAAGTGGGTGTAAAGCGGCATAAACACAGCAGTGAAAAGCAGCTAAACCCCTTTATAAAAATCAATCACTATTAAAAACCCGTGAAACAAAGACTGTGAAAGATAGAGAAATTCTTACTAAATTCGTTCAGGGGCTGTGATGCCACCTGGATTGACCATATCTAGACCCACAGCTGATTGAGACATAAGGGTGGACACTCTTGGGGCTGAGAGGTTTGGTGAGGTTGGGTGAGCAAAGGCAGACCCTTTAAAGTAAAACTGCGTGGTTCCCATCCCATGGGTCCCAAATCTCCAGGTTCAAGGGCATCTTCCTACTTCGAAAACGTGCATGAGAAACGCAGAAGATGGTACACCGTGTGATCGGGAAAGGTTTCTAAAACGCACCTCATTTCTCATCTCCTTGTGCTCGGGTTCGCCATTCCAGCCGCTTTACTAGCAATCTCCCTCCTTGGAGAATCAGCACCTTTAACCTCCTGTTCCGTACAGGTTGCAATTTGTCCTGAGGATGAACGGGAAGAGGGGGAACCAATGAGACACTAGCTTTAGGTGTTGGGACAGGCACAGGTCACTCTATTTTCCCATCAGGAAGAAGAATTAACCACAGGCTCAGCCTTCCGCCCGGAACCAGAATAGGGCCTAAAGCAATCCTGCGCTTTTGCGGCCAGCTCCCAAGAAAGCGAGTTGAAAAATGGAGCTCAGGGGCACTGCAATTCACAAACCTGCAGAGTTATAAATGATAACTCTCGTCCACAAAAATATTGATGGAAGACAACAAAGAGGATTTGAAAGCAAGGCAGAATTGCAGGAAACAGATTTCAGGAGGAAGATTCGAATCGCCTTTAAAGCACGGGAAAAGCGGCAAAACCTCGACAATGATGCCCTTGGCCAAAAAGGGCGTATGCGTTTTTTCCTGAGTATATTCAGGAAAAAACGCATACGCCCTTTTTGGCCAACCAAGCAACCTGGAAAGGCAAATCAGCGCTACAAAGAAGTCTCGCTTCCCATCGGTCAAAAGGGCCATGCTGAATAAAGTGTCAAAACCAGAAATGCAGGACAGGCCATGGAGAAACGGGAGCCTTGCTACGCTGATGGGCGGGATGTAAATTGCGAACCGCCACTCTGGAGAAGTGTACGGTGTGTCCTGAAACATCGAAAAAACTCAGCTTAGAGAGCATAGGGCACTTCCACTCATGGGCGTATAAATTGGGAAAACTAAAAATCAGCAAGACACAGGCACCCCAAAATTTAGGGCTGCTCTGTTGACAAGAACCTCCACTTCGCTGCAACGTAAATATCCCAACAAAGAGAAAAATAGATAAAGAAGTTGTAGTCCTTATGTACAATGGGATATCACTCAGCCATGAAATCAACGTCATAAGGCTAGTAGCAGCATGATGAGTGAATTTAGGTATGACGATTCTAAGTGAAATAAGTCACACAGAAAAAGACACTTACCATAAGATATCACTTATAGAGGGAATGTAAAAACCGTGACCCTTGAACTGAATTACAAAACAGAACAGAGTCACACGTTTAGAAAACACACTATGGCTGCTTAACGGGAAAGGTGAGGTGGGGTGATGCATAAAACAAGGGTTTCAAATTAGCTCAGATACCGTTCCATAAACCCAATATGTAATAGACACGACGTACTCCTTGCTCAGTGAACTGGACTCAACACCCCCTATTCACCGCCCAAGATAATATCTGACTAGTAAGAATCTTAAAACCTATGTATTGATATCTCTCTGTAAGTGAGTCAAGTGGGTGTAAAGCGGCATAAACACAGCAGTGAAAAGCAGCTAAACCCCTTTATAAAAATCAATCACTATTAAAAACCCGTGAAACAAAGACAGTGAAAGATAGAGAAATTCTTACTAAATTCGTTCAGGGGCTGTGATGCCACCTGGATTGACCATATGTAGACCCACAGCTGATTGAGACATAAGGGTGGACACTCTTGGGGCTGAGAGGTTTGGTGAGGTTGGGTGAGCAAACGCAGACCCTTTAAATTAAAACTGCGTGGTTCCCATCCCATCGGTCCCAAATCTCCAGGTTCAAGGGCATCTTCCTACTTCGAAAACGTGCATGAGAAACCCAGAAGATGGTACACCGTGTGATCGGGAAAGGTTTCTAAAACGCACCTCATTTCTCATCTCCTTGTGCTCGGGTTCGCCATTCCAGCCGCTTTACTAGCAATCTCCCTCCTTGGAGAATCAGCACCTTTAACCTCCTGTTCCGTACAGGTTGCAATTTGTCCTGAGGATGAACGGGAAGAGGGGGAACCAATGAGACACTAGCTTTAGGTGTTGGGACAGGCACAGGTCACTCTATTTTCCCATCAGGAAGAAGAATTAACCACAGGCTCAGCCTTCCGCCCGGAACCAGAATAGGGCCTAAAGCAATCCTGCGCTTTTGCGGCCAGCTCCCAAGAAAGCGAGTTGAAAAATGGAGCTCAGGGGCACTGCAATTCACAAACCTGCAGAGTTATAAATGATAACTCTCGTCCACAAATATATTGATGGAAGACAACGAAGAGGATTTGAAAGCAAGGCAGAATTGCAGGAAACAGATTTCAGGAGGTAGATTCGAATCGCCTTTAAAGCATGGGAAAAGCGGCAAAACCTCGACAATGATGCCCTTGGCCAAAAAGGGCGTATGCGTTTTTTCCTGAATATATTCAGGAAAAAACGCATACGCCCTTTTTGGCCAACCAAGCAACCTGGAAAGGCAAATCAGCGCTACAAAGAAGTCTCGCTTCCCATCGGTCAAAAGGGCCATGCTGAATAAAGTGTCAAAACCAGAAATGCAGGACAGGCCATGGAGAAACGGGAGCCTTGCTACGCTGATGGGCGGGATGTAAATTGCGAACCGCCACTCTGGAGAAGTGTACGGTGTGTCCTGAAACATCGAAAAAACTCAGCTTAGAGAGCATAGGGCACTTCCACTCATGGGCGTATAAATTGGGAAAACTAAAAATCAGCAAGACACAGGCACCCCAAAATTTAGGGCTGCTCTGTTGACAAGAACCTCCACTTCGTTGCAACGTAAATATCCCAACAAAGAGAAAAATAGATAAAGAAGTTGTAGTCCTTATGTACAATGGGATATCACTCAGCCATGAAATCAACGTCATAAGGCTAGTAGCAGCATGATGAGTGAATTTAGGTATGACGATTCTAAGTGAAATAATTCACACAGAAAAAGACACTTACCATAAGATATCACTTATAGAGGGAATGTAAAAACCGTGACCCTTGAACTGAATTACAAAACAGAACAGAGTCACACGTTTAGAAAACACACTATGGCTGCTTAACGGGAAAGGTGAGGTGGGGTGATGCATAAAACAAGGGTTTCAAATTAGCTCAGATACCGTTCCATAAACCCAATATGTAATAGACACGACCTAATCCTTGCTCAGTGAACTGGACTCAACACCCCCTATTCACCGCCCAAGATTATATCTGACTAGTAAGAATCTTAAAACCTATGTATTGATATCTCTCTGTAAGTGAGTCAAGTGGGTGTAAAGCGGCATAAACACAGCAGTGAAAAGCAGCTAAACCCCTTTATAAAAATCAATCACTATTAAAAACCCGTGAAACAAAGACTGTGAAAGATAGAGAAATTCTTACTAAATTCGTTCAGGGGCTGTGATGCCACCTGGATTGACCATATCTAGACCCACAGCTGATTGAGACATAAGGGTGGACACTCTTGGGGCTGAGAGGTTTCGTGAGGTTGGGTGAGCAAAGGCAGACCCTTTAAAGTAAAACTGCGTGGTTCCCATCCCATGGGTCCCAAATCTCCAGGTTCAAGGGCATCTTCCTACTTCGAAAACGTGCATGAGAAACGCAGAAGATGGTACACCGTGTGATCGGGAAAGGTTTCTAAAACGCACCTCATTTCTCATCTCCTTGTGCTCGGGTTCGCCATTCCAGCCGCTTTACTAGCAATCTCCCTCCTTGGAGAATCAGCACCTTTAACCTCCTGTTCCGTACAGGTTGCAATTTGTCCTGAGGATGAACGGGAAGAGGGGGAACCAATGAGACACTAGCTTTAGGTGTTGGGACAGGCACAGGTCACTCTATTTTCCCATCAGGAAGAAGAATTAACCACAGGCTCAGCCTTCCGCCCGGAACCAGAATAGGGCCTAAAGCAATCCTGCGCTTTTGCGGCCAGCTCCCAAGAAAGCGAGTTGAAAAATGGAGCTCAGGGGCACTGCAATTCACAAACCTGCAGAGTTATAAATGATAACTCTCGTCCACAAAAATATTGATGGAAGACAACAAAGAGGATTTGAAAGCAAGGCAGAATTGCAGGAAACAGATTTCAGGAGGAAGATTCGAATCGCCTTTAAAGCACGGGAAAAGCGGCAAAACCTCGACAATGATGCCCTTGGCCAAAAAGGGCGTATGCGTTTTTTCCTGAGTATATTCAGGAAAAAACGCATACGCCCTTTTTGGCCAACCAAGCAACCTGGAAAGGCAAATCAGCGCTACAAAGAAGTCTCGCTTCCCATCGGTCAAAAGGGCCATGCTGAATAAAGTGTCAAAACCAGAAATGCAGGACAGGCCATGGAGAAACGGGAGCCTTGCTACGCTGATGGGCGGGATGTAAATTGCGAACCGCCACTCTTGAGAAGTGTACGGTGAGTCCTGAAACATCGAAAAAACTCAGCTTAGAGAGCATAGGGCACTTCCACTCATGGGCGTATAAATTGGGAAAACTAAAAATCAGCAAGACACAGGCACCCCAAAATTTAGGGCTGCTCTGTTGACAAGAACCTCCACTTCGCTGCAACGTAAATATCCCAACAAAGAGAAAAATGGATAAAGAAGTTGTAGTCCTTATGTACAATGGGATATCACTCAGCCATGAAATCAACGTCATAAGGCTAGTAGCAGCATGATGAGTGAATTTAGGTATGACGATTCTAAGTGAAATAAGTCACACAGAAAAAGACACTTACCATAAGATATCACTTATAGAGGGAATGTAAAAACCGTGACCCTTGAACTGAATTACAAAACAGAACAGAGTCACACGTTTAGAAAACACACTATGGCTGCTTAACGGGAAAGGTGAGGTGGGGTGATGCATAAAACAAGGGTTTCAAATTAGCTCAGATACCGTTCCATAAACCCAATATGTAATAGACACGACCTAATCCTTGCTCAGTGAACTGGACTCAACACCCCCTATTCACCGCCCAAGAATATATCTGACTAGTAAGAATCTTAAAACCTATGTATTGATATCTCTCTGTAAGTGAGTCAAGTGGGTGTAAAGCGGCATAAACACAGCAGTGAAAAGCAGCTAAACCCCTTTATAAAAATCAATCACTATTAAAAACCCGTGAAACAAAGACAGTGAAAGATAGAGAAATTCTTACTAAATTCGTTCAGGGGCTGTGATGCCACCTGGATTGACCATATCTAGACCCACAGCTGATTGAGACATAAGGGTGGACACTCTTGGGACTGAGAGGTTTCGTGAGGTTGGGTGAGCAAACGCAGACCCTTTAAAGTAATACTGCGTGGTTCCCATCCCATGGGTCCCAAATCTCCAGGTTCAAGGGCATCTTCCTACTTCGAAAACGTGCATGAGAAACCCAGAAGATGGTACACCGTGTGATCGGGAAAGGTTTCTAAAACGCACCTCATTTCTCATCTCCTTGTGCTCGGGTTCGCCATTCCAGCCGCTTTACTAGCAATCTCCCTCCTTGGAGAATCAGCACCTTTAACCTCCTGTTCCGTACAGGTTGCAATTTGTCCTGAGGATGAACGGGAAGAGGGGGAACCAATGAGACACTAGCTTTAGGTGTTGGGACAGGCACAGGTCACTCTATTTTCCCATCAGGAAGAAGAATTAACCACAGGCTCAGCCTTCCGCCCGGAACCAGAATAGGGCCTAAAGCAATCCTGCGCTTTTGCGGCCAGCTGCCAAAAAAGCGAGTTGAAAAATGGAGCTCAGGGGCACTGCAATTCACAAACCTGCAGAGTTATAAATGATAACTCTCGTCCACAAATATATTGATGGAAGACAACGAAGAGGATTTGAAAGCAAGGCAGAATTGCAGGAAACAGATTTCAGGAGGTAGATTCGAATCGCCTTTAAAGCACGGGAAAAGCGGCAAAACCTCGACAATGATGCCCTTGGCCAAAAAGGGCGTATGCGTTTTTTCCTGAATATATTCAGGAAAAAACGCATACGCCCTTTTTGGCCAACCAAGCAACCTGGAAAGGCAAATCAGCGCTACAAAGAAGTCTCGCTTCCCATCGGTCAAAAGGGCCATGCTGAATAAAGTGTCAAAACCAGAAATGCAGGACAGGCCATGGAGAAACGGGAGCCTTGCTACGCTGATGGGCGGGATGTAAATTGCGAACCGCCACTCTGGAGAAGTGTACGGTGTGTCCTGAAACATCGAAAAAACTCAGCTTAGAGAGCATAGGGCACTTCCACTCATGGGCGTATAAATTGGGAAAACTAAAAATCAGCAAGACACAGGCACCCCAAAATTTAGGGCTGCTCTGTTGACAAGAACCTCCACTTCGTTGCAACGTAAATATCCCAAGAAAGAGAAAAATGGATAAAGAAGTTGTAGTCCTTATGTACAATGGGATATCACTCAGCCATGAAATCAACGTCATAAGGCTAGTAGCAGCATGATGAGTGAATTTAGGTATGACGATTCTAAGTGAAATAAGTCACACAGAAAAAGACACTTATCATAAGATATCACTTATAGAGGGAATGTAAAAACCGCTACCCTTGAACTGAATTACAAAACAGAACAGAGTCACACGTTTAGAAAACACACTATGGCTGCTTAACGGGAAAGGTGAGGTGGGGTGATGCATAAAACAAGGGTTTCAAATTAGCTCAGATACCGTTCCATAAACCCAATATGTAATAGACACGACGTACTCCTTGCTCAGTGAACTGGACTCAACACCCCCTATTCACCGCCCAAGATAATATCTGACTAGTAAGAATCTTAAAACCTATGTATTGATATCTCACTGTAAGTGAGTCAATTGGCTGTAAAGCGGCATAAACACAGCAGTGAAAAGCAGCTAAACCCCTTTATAAAAATCAATCACTTTTAAAAACCCGTGAAACAAAGACAGTGAAAGATAGAGAAATTCTTACTAAATTCGTTCAGGGGCTGTGATGCCACCTGGATTGACCATATGTAGACCCACAGCTGATTGAGACATAAGGGTGGACACTCTTGGGGCTGAGAGGTTTGGTGAGGTTGGGTGAGCAAACGCAGACCCTTTAAATTTTAACTGCGTGGTTCCCATCCCATCGGTCCCAAATCTCCAGGTTCAAGGGCATCTTCCTACTTCGAAAACGTGCATGAGAAACCCAGAAGATGGTACACCGTGTGATCGGGAAAGGTTTCTAAAACGCACCTCATTTCTCATCTCCTTGTGCTCGGGTTCGCCATTCCAGCCGCTTTACTAGCAATCTCCCTCCTTGGAGAATCAGCACCTTTAACCTCCTGTTCCGTACAGGTTGCAATTTGTCCTGAGGATGAACGGGAAGAGGGGGAACCAATGAGACACTAGCTTTAGGTGTTGGGACAGGCACAGGTCACTCTATTTTCCCATCAGGAAGAAGAATTAACCACAGGCTCAGCCTTCCGCCCGGAACCAGAATAGGGCCTAAAGCAATCCTGCGCTTTTGCGGCCAGCTCCCAAGAAAGCGAGTTGAAAAATGGAGCTCAGGGGCACTGCAATTCACAAACCTGCAGAGTTATAAATGATAACTCTCGTCCACAAATATATTGATGGAAGACAACGAAGAGGATTTGAAAGCAAGGCAGAATTGCAGGAAACAGATTTCAGGAGGTAGATTCGAATCGCCTTTAAAGCATGGGAAAAGCGGCAAAACCTCGACAATGATGCCCTTGGCCAAAAAGGGCGTATGCGTTTTTTCCTGAATATATTCAGGAAAAAACGCATACGCCCTTTTTGGCCAACCAAGCAACCTGGAAAGGCAAATCAGCGCTACAAAGAAGTCTCGCTTCCCATCGGTCAAAAGGGCCATGCTGAATAAAGTGTCAAAACCAGAAATGCAGGACAGGCCATGGAGAAACGGGAGCCTTGCTACGCTGATGGGCGGGATGTAAATTGCGAACCGCCACTCTGGAGAAGTGTACGGTGTGTCCTGAAACATCGAAAAAACTCAGCTTAGAGAGCATAGGGCACTTCCACTCATGGGCGTATAAATTGGGAAAACTAAAAATCAGCAAGACACAGGCACCCCAAAATTTAGGGCTGCTCTGTTGACAAGAACCTCCACTTCGTTGCAACGTAAATATCCCAACAAAGAGAAAAATAGATAAAGAAGTTGTAGTCCTTATGTACAATGGGATATCACTCAGCCATGAAATCAACGTCATAAGGCTAGTAGCAGCATGATGAGTGAATTTAGGTATGACGATTCTAAGTGAAATAAGTCACACAGAAAAAGACACTTACCATAAGATATCACTTATAGAGGGAATGTAAAAACCGTGACCCTTGAACTGAATTACAAAACAGAACAGAGTCACACGTTTAGAAAACACACTATGGCTGCTTAACGGGAAAGGTGAGGTGGGGTGATGCATAAAACAAGGGTTTCAAATTAGCTCAGATACCGTTCCATAAACCCAATATGTAATAGACACGACCTAATCCTTGCTCAGTGAACTGGACTCAACACCCCCTATTCACCGCCCAAGATTATATCTGACTAGTAAGAATCTTAAAACCTATGTATTGATATCTCTCTGTAAGTGAGTCAAGTGGGTGTAAAGCGGCATAAACACAGCAGTGAAAAGCAGCTAAACCCCTTTATAAAAATCAATCACTATTAAAAACCCGTGAAACAAAGACTGTGAAAGATAGAGAAATTCTTACTAAATTCGTTCAGGGGCTGTGATGCCACCTGGATTGACCATATCTAGACCCACAGCTGATTGAGACATAAGGGTGGACACTCTTGGGGCTGAGAGGTTTCGTGAGGTTGGGTGAGCAAACGCAGACCCTTTAAAGTAATACTGCGTGGTTCCCATCCCATGGGTCCCAAATCTCCAGGTTCAAGGGCATCTTCCTACTTCGAAAACGTGCATGAGAAACCCAGAAGATGGTACACCGTGTGATCGGGAAAGGTTTCTAAAACGCACCTCATTTCTCATCTCCTTGTGCTCGGGTTCGCCATTCCAGCCGCTTTACTAGCAATCTCCCTCCTTGGAGAATCAGCACCTTTAACCTCCTGTTCCGTACAGGTTGCAATTTGTCCTGAGGATGAACGGGAAGAGGGGGAACCAATGAGACACTAGCTTTAGGTGTTGGGACAGGCACAGGTCACTCTATTTTCCCATCAGGAAGAAGAATTAACCACAGGCTCAGCCTTCCGCCCGGAACCAGAATAGGGCCTAAAGCAATCCTGCGCTTTTGCGGCCAGCTGCCAAAAAAGCGAGTTGAAAAATGGAGCTCAGGGGCACTGCAATTCACAAACCTGCAGAGTTATAAATGATAACTCTCGTCCACAAATATATTGATGGAAGACAACGAAGAGGATTTGAAAGCAAGGCAGAATTGCAGGAAACAGATTTCAGGAGGTAGATTCGAATCGCCTTTAAAGCACGGGAAAAGCGGCAAAACCTCGACAATGATGCCCTTGGCCAAAAAGGGCGTATGCGTTTTTTCCTGAATATATTCAGGAAAAAACGCATACGCCCTTTTTGGCCAACCAAGCAACCTGGAAAGGCAAATCAGCGCTACAAAGAAGTCTCGCTTCCCATCGGTCAAAAGGGCCATGCTGAATAAAGTGTCAAAACCAGAAATGCAGGACAGGCCATGGAGAAACGGGAGCCTTGCTACGCTGATGGGCGGGATGTAAATTGCGAACCGCCACTCTGGAGAAGTGTACGGTGTGTCCTGAAACATCGAAAAAACTCAGCTTAGAGAGCATAGGGCACTTCCACTCATGGGCGTATAAATTGGGAAAACTAAAAATCAGCAAGACACAGGCACCCCAAAATTTAGGGTTGCTCTGTTGACAAGAACCTCCACTTCGTTGCAACGTAAATATCCCAAGAAAGAGAAAAATGGATAAAGAAGTTGTAGTCCTTATGTACAATGGGATATCACTCAGCCATGAAATCAACGTCATAAGGCTAGTAGCAGCATGATGAGTGAATTTAGGTATGACGATTCTAAGTGAAATAAGTCACACAGAAAAAGACACTTATCATAAGATATCACTTATAGAGGGAATGTAAAAACCGCTACCCTTGAACTGAATTACAAAACAGAACAGAGTCACACGTTTCGAAAACACACTATGGCTGCTTAACGGGAAAGGTGAGGTGGGGTGATGCATAAAACAAGGGTTTCAAATTAGTTCAGATACCGTTCCATAAACCCAATATGTAATAGACACGACGTACTCCTTGCTCAGTGAACTGGACTCAACACCCCCTATTCACCGCCCAAGATAATATCTGACTACTAAGAATCTTAAAACCTATGTATTGATATCTCACTGTAAGTGAGTCAATTGGCTGTAAAGCGGCATAAACACAGCATTGAAAAGCAGCTAAACCCCTTTATAAAAATCAATCACTTTTAAAAACCCTTGAAACAAAGACAGTGAAAGATAGAGAAATTCTTACTAAATTCGTTCAGGGGCTGTGATGCCACCTGGATTGACCATATGTAGACCCACAGCTGATTGAGACATAAGGGTGGACACTCTTGGGGCTGAGAGGTTTGGTGAGGTTGGGTGAGCAAACGCAGACCCTTTAAATTAAAACTGCGTGGTTCCCATCCCATCGGTCCCAAATCTCCAGGTTCAAGGGCATCTTCCTACTTCGAAAACGTGCATGAGAAACCCAGAAGATGGTACACCGTGTGATCGGGAAAGGTTTCTAAAACGCACCTCATTTCTCATCTCCTTGTGCTCGGGTTCGCCATTCCAGCCGCTTTACTAGCAATCTCCCTCCTTGGAGAATCAGCACCTTTAACCTCCTGTTCCGTACAGGTTGCAATTTGTCCTGAGGATGAACGGGAAGAGGGGGAACCAATGAGACACTAGCTTTAGGTGTTGGGACAGGCACAGGTCACTCTATTTTCCCATCAGGAAGAAGAATTAACCACAGGCTCAGCCTTCCGCCCGGAACCAGAATAGGGCCTAAAGCAATCCTGCGCTTTTGCGGCCAGCTCCCAAGAAAGCGAGTTGAAAAATGGAGCTCAGGGGCACTGCAATTCACAAACCTGCAGAGTTATAAATGATAACTCTCGTCCACAAATATATTGATGGAAGACAACGAAGAGGATTTGAAAGCAAGGCAGAATTGCAGGAAACAGATTTCAGGAGGTAGATTCGAATCGCCTTTAAAGCATGGGAAATGCGGCAAAACCTCGACAATGATGCCCTTGGCCAAAAAGGGCGTATGCGTTTTTTCCTGAATATATTCAGGAAAAAACGCATACGCCCTTTTTGGCCAACCAAGCAACCTGGAAAGGCAAATCAGCGCTACAAAGAAGTCTCGCTTCCCATCGGTCAAAAGGGCCATGCTGAATAAAGTGTCAAAACCAGAAATGCAGGACAGGCCATGGAGAAACGGGAGCCTTGCTACGCTGATGGGCGGGATGTAAATTGCGAACCGCCACTCTGGAGAAGTGTACGGTGTGTCCTGAAACATCGAAAAAACTCAGCTTAGAGAGCATAGGGCACTTCCACTCATGGGCGTATAAATTGGGAAAACTAAAAATCAGCAAGACACAGGCACCCCAAAATTTAGGGCTGCTCTGTTGACAAGAACCTCCACTTCGCTGCAACGTAAATATCCCAACAAAGAGAAAAATAGATAAAGAAGTTGTAGTCCTTATGTACAATGGGATATCACTCAGCCATGAAATCAACGTCATAAGGCTAGTAGCAGCATGATGAGTGAATTTAGGTATGACGATTCTAAGTGAAATAAGTCACACAGAAAAAGACACTTACCATAAGATATCACTTATAGAGGGAATGTAAAAACCGTGACCCTTGAACTGAATTACAAAACAGAACAGAGTCACACGTTTAGAAAACACACTATGGCTGCTTAACGGGAAAGGTGAGGTGGGGTGATGCATAAAACAAGGGTTTCAAATTAGCTCAGATACCGTTCCATAAACCCAATATGTAATAGACACGACCTAATCCTTGCTCAGTGAACTGGACTCAACACCCCCTATTCACCGCCCAAGATTATATCTGACTAGTAAGAATCTTAAAACCTATGTATTGATATCTCTCTGTAAGTGAGTCAAGTGGGTGTAAAGCGGCATAAACACAGCAGTGAAAAGCAGCTAAACCCCTTTATAAAAATCAATCACTATTAAAAACCCGTGAAACAAAGACTGTGAAAGATAGAGAAATTCTTACTAAATTCGTTCAGGGGCTGTGATGCCACCTGGATTGACCATATCTAGACCCACAGCTGATTGAGACATAAGGGTGGACACTCTTGGGGCTGAGAGGTTTGGTGAGGTTGGGTGAGCAAACGCAGACCCTTTAAAGTAATACTGCGTGGTTCCCATCCCATGGGTCCCAAATCTCCAGGTTCAAGGGCATCTTCCTACTTCGAAAACGTGCATGAGAAACCCAGAAGATGGTACACCGTGTGATCGGGAAAGGTTTCTAAAACGCACCTCATTTCTCATCTCCTTGTGCTCGGGTTCGCCATTCCAGCCGCTTTACTAGCAATCTCCCTCCTTGGAGAATCAGCACCTTTAACCTCCTGTTCCGTACAGGTTGCAATTTGTCCTGAGGATGAACGGGAAGAGGGGGAACCAATGAGACACTAGCTTTAGGTGTTGGGACAGGCACAGGTCACTCTATTTTCCCATCAGGAAGAAGAATTAACCACAGGCTCAGCCTTCCGCCCGGAACCAGAATAGGGCCTAAAGCAATCCTGCGCTTTTGCGGCCAGCTGCCAAAAAAGCGAGTTGAAAAATGGAGCTCAGGGGCACTGCAATTCACAAACCTGCAGAGTTATAAATGATAACTCTCGTCCACAAATATATTGATGGAAGACAACGAAGAGGATTTGAAAGCAAGGCAGAATTGCAGGAAACAGATTTCAGGAGGTAGATTCGAATCGCCTTTAAAGCACGGGAAAAGCGGCAAAACCTCGACAATGATGCCCTTGGCCAAAAAGGGCGTATGCGTTTTTTCCTGAATATATTCAGGAAAAAACGCATACGCCCTTTTTGGCCAACCAAGCAACCTGGAAAGGCAAATCAGCGCTACAAAGAAGTCTCGCTTCCCATCGGTCAAAAGGGCCATGCTGAATAAAGTGTCAAAACCAGAAATGCAGGACAGGCCATGGAGAAACGGGAGCCTTGCTACGCTGATGGGCGGGATGTAAATTGCGAACCGCCACTCTGGAGAAGTGTACGGTGTGTCCTGAAACATCGAAAAAACTCAGCTTAGAGAGCATAGGGCACTTCCACTCATGGGCGTATAAATTGGGAAAACTAAAAATCAGCAAGACACAGGCACCCCAAAATTTAGGGCTGCTCTGTTGACAAGAACCTCCACTTCGTTGCAACGTAAATATCCCAAGAAAGAGAAAAATGGATAAAGAAGTTGTAGTCCTTATGTACAATGGGATATCACTCAGCCATGAAATCAACGTCATAAGGCTAGTAGCAGCATGATGAGTGAATTTAGGTATGACGATTCTAAGTGAAATAAGTCACACAGAAAAAGACACTTATCATAAGATATCACTTATAGAGGGAATGTAAAAACCGCTACCCTTGAACTGAATTACAAAACAGAACAGAGTCACACGTTTAGAAAACACACTATGGCTGCTTAACGGGAAAGGTGAGGTGGGGTGATGCATAAAACAAGGGTTTCAAATTAGCTCAGATACCGTTCCATAAACCCAATATGTAATAGACACGACGTACTCCTTGCTCAGTGAACTGGACTCAACACCCCCTATTCACCGCCCAAGATAATATCTGACTAGTAAGAATCTTAAAACCTATGTATTGATATCTCACTGTAAGTGAGTCAATTGGCTGTAAAGCGGCATAAACACAGCAGTGAAAAGCAGCTAAACCCCTTTATAAAAATCAATCACTTTTAAAAACCCGTGAAACAAAGACAGTGAAAGATAGAGAAATTCTTACTAAATTCGTTCAGGGGCTGTGATGCCACCTGGATTGACCATATGTAGACCCACAGCTGATTGAGACATAAGGGTGGACACTCTTGGGGCTGAGAGGTTTGGTGAGGTTGGGTGAGCAAACGCAGACCCTTTAAATTAAAACTGCGTGGTTCCCATCCCATCGGTCCCAAATCTCCAGGTTCAAGGGCATCTTCCTACTTCGAAAACGTGCATGAGAAACCCAGAAGATGGTACACCGTGTGATCGGGAAAGGTTTCTAAAACGCACCTCATTTCTCATCTCCTTGTGCTCGGGTTCGCCATTCCAGCCGCTTTACTAGCAATCTCTCTCCTTGGAGAATCAGCACCTTTAACCTCCTGTTCCGTACAGGTTGCAATTTGTCCTGAGGATGAACGGGAAGAGGGGGAACCAATGAGACACTAGCTTTAGGTGTTGGGACAGGCATAGGTCACTCTATTTTCCCATCAGGAAGAAGAATTAACCACAGGCTCAGCCTTCCGCCCGGAACCAGAATAGGGCCTAAAGCAATCCTGCGCTTTTGCGGCCAGCTCCCAAGAAAGCGAGTTGAAAAATGGAGCTCAGGGGCACTGCAATTCACAAACCTGCAGAGTTATAAATGATAACTCTCGTCCACAAATATATTGATGGAAGACAACGAAGAGGATTTGAAAGCAAGGCAGAATTGCAGGAAACAGATTTCAGGAGGTAGATTCGAATCGCCTTTAAAGCATGGGAAAAGCGGCAAAACCTCGACAATGATGCCCTTGGCCAAAAAGGGCGTATGCGTTTTTTCCTGAATATATTCAGGAAAAAACGCATACGCCCTTTTTGGCCAACCAAGCAACCTGGAAAGGCAAATCAGCGCTACAAAGAAGTCTCGCTTCCCATCGGTCAAAAGGGCCATGCTGAATAAAGTGTCAAAACCAGAAATGCAGGACAGGCCATGGAGAAACGGGAGCCTTGCTACGCTGATGGGCGGGATGTAAATTGCGAACCGCCACTCTGGAGAAGTGTACGGTGTGTCCTGAAACATCGAAAAAACTCAGCTTAGAGAGCATAGGGCACTTCCACTCATGGGCGTATAAATTGGGAAAACTAAAAATCAGCAAGACACAGGCACCCCAAAATTTAGGGCTGCTCTGTTGACAAGAACCTCCACTTCGTTGCAACGTAAATATCCCAACAAAGAGAAAAATAGATAAAGAAGTTGTAGTCCTTATGTACAATGGGATATCACTCAGCCATGAAATCAACGTCATAAGGCTAGTAGCAGCATGATGAGTGAATTTAGGTATGACGATTCTAAGTGAAATAAGTCACACAGAAAAAGACACTTACCATAAGATATCACTTATAGAGGGAATGTAAAAACCGTGACCCTTGAACTGAATTACAAAACAGAACAGAGTCACACGTTTAGAAAACACACTATGGCTGCTTAACGGGAAAGGTGAGGTGGGGTGATGCATAAAACAAGGGTTTCAAATTAGCTCAGATACCGTTCCATAAACCCAATATGTAATAGACACGACCTAATCCTTGCTCAGTGAACTGGACTCAACACCCCCTATTCACCGCCCAAGATTATATCTGACTAGTAAGAATCTTAAAACCTATGTATTGATATCTCTCTGTAAGTGAGTCAAGTGGGTGTAAAGCGGCATAAACACAGCAGTGAAAAGCAGCTAAACCCCTTTATAAAAATCAATCACTATTAAAAACCCGTGAAACAAAGACTGTGAAAGATAGAGAAATTCTTACTAAATTCGTTCAGGGGCTGTGATGCCACCTGGATTGACCATATCTAGACCCACAGCTGATTGAGACATAAGGGTGGACACTCTTGGGGCTGAGAGGTTTCGTGAGGTTGGGTGAGCAAAGGCAGACCCTTTAAAGTAAAACTGCGTGGTTCCCATCCCATGGGTCCCAAATCTCCAGGTTCAAGGGCATCTTCCTACTTCGAAAACGTGCATGAGAAACGCAGAAGATGGTACACCGTGTGATCGGGAAAGGTTTCTAAAACGCACCTCATTTCTCATCTCCTTGTGCTCGGGTTCGCCATTCCAGCCGCTTTACTAGCAATCTCCCTCCTTGGAGAATCAGCACCTTTAACCTCCTGTTCCGTACAGGTTGCAATTTGTCCTGAGGATGAACGGGAAGAGGGGGAACCAATGAGACACTAGCTTTAGGTGTTGGGACAGGCACAGGTCACTCTATTTTCCCATCAGGAAGAAGAATTAACCACAGGCTCAGCCTTCCGCCCGGAACCAGAATAGGGCCTAAAGCAATCCTGCGCTTTTGCGGCCAGCTCCCAAGAAAGCGAGTTGAAAAATGGAGCTCAGGGGCACTGCAATTCACAAACCTGCAGAGTTATAAATGATAACTCTCGTCCACAAATATATTGATGGAAGACAACAAAGAGGATTTGAAAGCAAGGCAGAATTGCAGGAAACAGATTTCAGGAGGAAGATTCGAATCGCCTTTAAAGCACGGGAAAAGCGGCAAAACCTCGACAATGATGCCCTTGGCCAAAAAGGGCGTATGCGTTTTTTCCTGAATATATTCAGGAAAAAACGCATACGCCCTTTTTGGCCAACCAAGCAACCTGGAAAGGCAAATCAGCGCTACAAAGAAGTCTCGCTTCCCATCGGTCAAAAGGGCCATGCTGAATAAAGTGTCAAAACCAGAAATGCAGGACAGGCCATGGAGAAACGGGAGCCTTGCTACGCTGATGGGCGGGATGTAAATTGCGAACCGCCACTCTTGAGAAGTGTACGGTGAGTCCTGAAACATCGAAAAAACTCAGCTTAGAGAGCATAGGGCACTTCCACTCATGGGCGTATAAATTGGGAAAACTAAAAATCAGCAAGACACAGGCACCCCAAAATTTAGGGCTGCTCTGTTGACAAGAACCTCCACTTCGTTGCAACGTAAATATCCCAAGAAAGAGAAAAATGGATAAAGAAGTTGTAGTCCTTATGTACAATGGGATATCACTCAGCCATGAAATCAACGTCATAAGGCTAGTAGCAGCATGATGAGTGAATTTAGGTATGACGATTCTAAGTGAA
The DNA here is from genome assembly GCF_965194805.1 of Balaenoptera borealis. NCBI lineage: Eukaryota > Metazoa > Chordata > Mammalia > Artiodactyla > Balaenopteridae > Balaenoptera > Balaenoptera borealis. Next base: position 210,637 of record NW_028123079.1, read on the forward strand.
ATAAGTCACACAGAAAAAGACACTTACCATAAGATATCACTTATAGAGGGAATGTAAAAACCGTGACCCTTGAACTGAATTACAAAACAGAACAGAGTCACACGTTTAGAAAACACACTATGGCTGCTTAACGGGAAAGGTGAGGTGGGGTGATGCATAAAACAAGGGTTTCAAATTAGCTCAGATACCGTTCCATAAACCCAATATGTAATAGACACGACGTACTCCTTGCTCAGTGAACTGGACTCAACACCCCCTATTCACCGCCCAAGATAATATCTGACTAGTAAGAATCTTAAAACCTATGTATTGATATCTCACTGTAAGTGAGTCAATTGGCTGTAAAGCGGCATAAACACAGCAGTGAAAAGCAGCTAAACCCCTTTATAAAAATCAATCACTTTTAAAAACCCGTGAAACAAAGACAGTGAAAGATAGAGAAATTCTTACTAAATTCGTTCAGGGGCTGTGATGCCACCTGGATTGACCATATGTAGACCCACAGCTGATTGAGACATAAGGGTGGACACTCTTGGGGCTGAGAGGTTTCGTGAGGTTGGGTGAGCAAACGCAGACCCTTTAAATTAAAACTGCGTGGTTCCCATCCCATCGGTCCCAAATCTCCAGGTTCAAGGGCATCTTCCTACTTCGAAAACGTGCATGAGAAACCCAGAAGATGGTACACCGTGTGATCGGGAAAGGTTTCTAAAACGCACCTCATTTCTCATCTCCTTGTGCTCGGGTTCGCCATTCCAGCCGCTTTACTAGCAATCTCCCTCCTTGGAGAATCAGCACCTTTAACCTCCTGTTCCGTACAGGTTGCAATTTGTCCTGAGGATGAACGGGAAGAGGGGGAACCAATGAGACACTAGCTTTAGGTGTTGGGACAGGCACAGGTCACTCTATTTTCCCATCAGGAAGAAGAATTAACCACAGGCTCAGCCTTCCGCCCGGAACCAGAATAGGGCCTAAAGCAATCCTGCGCTTTTGCGGCCAGCTCCCAAGAAAGCGAGTTGAAAAATGGAGCTCAGGGGCACTGCAATTCACAAACCTGCAGAGTTATAAATGATAACTCTCGTCCACAAATATATTGATGGAAGACAACGAAGAGGATTTGAAAGCAAGGCAGAATTGCAGGAAACAGATTTCAGGAGGTAGATTCGAATCGCCTTTAAAGCATGGGAAAAGCGGCAAAACCTCGACAATGATGCCCTTGGCCAAAAAGGGCGTATGCGTTTTTTCCTGAATATATTCAGGAAAAAACGCATACGCCCTTTTTGGCCAACCAAGCAACCTGGAAAGGCAAATCAGCGCTACAAAGAAGTCTCGCTTCCCATCGGTCAAAAGGGCCATGCTGAATAAAGTGTCAAAACCAGAAATGCAGGACAGGCCATGGAGAAACGGGAGCCTTGCTACGCTGATGGGCGGGATGTAAATTGCGAACCGCCACTCTGGAGAAGTGTACGGTGTGTCCTGAAACATCGAAAAAACTCAGCTTAGAGAGCATAGGGCACTTCCACTCATGGGCGTATAAATTGGGAAAACTAAAAATCAGCAAGACACAGGCACCCCAAAATTTAGGGCTGCTCTGTTGACAAGAACCTCCACTTCGTTGCAACGTAAATATCCCAACAAAGAGAAAAATAGATAAAGAAGTTGTAGTCCTTATGTACAATGGGATATCACTCAGCCATGAAATCAACGTCATAAGGCTAGTAGCAGCATGATGAGTGAATTTAGGTATGACGATTCTAAGTGAAATAAGTCACACAGAAAAAGACACTTACCATAAGATATCACTTATAGAGGGAATGTAAAAACCGTGACCCTTGAACTGAATTACAAAACAGAACAGAGTCACACGTTTAGAAAACACACTATGGCTGCTTAACGGGAAAGGTGAGGTGGGGTGATGCATAAAACAAGGGTTTCAAATTAGCTCAGATACCGTTCCATAAACCCAATATGTAATAGACACGACCTAATCCTTGCTCAGTGAACTGGACTCAACACCCCCTATTCACCGCCCAAGATTATATCTGACTAGTAAGAATCTTAAAACCTATGTATTGATATCTCTCTGTAAGTGAGTCAAGTGGGTGTAAAGCGGCATAAACACAGCAGTGAAAAGCAGCTAAACCCCTTTATAAAAATCAATCACTATTAAAAACCCGTGAAACAAAGACTGTGAAAGATAGAGAAATTCTTACTAAATTCGTTCAGGGGCTGTGATGCCACCTGGATTGACCATATCTAGACCCACAGCTGATTGAGACATAAGGGTGGACACTCTTGGGGCTGAGAGGTTTCGTGAGGTTGGGTGAGCAAAGGCAGACCCTTTAAAGTAAAACTGCGTGGTTCCCATCCCATGGGTCCCAAATCTCCAGGTTCAAGGGCATCTTCCTACTTCGAAAACGTGCATGAGAAACGCAGAAGATGGTACACCGTGTGATCGGGAAAGGTTTCTAAAACGCACCTCATTTCTCATCTCCTTGTGCTCGGGTTCGCCATTCCAGCCGCTTTACTAGCAATCTCCCTCCTTGGAGAATCAGCACCTTTAACCTCCTGTTCCGTACAGGTTGCAATTTGTCCTGAGGATGAACGGGAAGAGGGGGAACCAATGAGACACTAGCTTTAGGTGTTGGGACAGGCACAGGTCACTCTATTTTCCCATCAGGAAGAAGAATTAACCACAGGCTCAGCCTTCCGCCCGGAACCAGAATAGGGCCTAAAGCAATCCTGCGCTTTTGCGGCCAGCTCCCAAGAAAGCGAGTTGAAAAATGGAGCTCAGGGGCACTGCAATTCACAAACCTGCAGAGTTATAAATGATAACTCTCGTCCACAAATATATTGATGGAAGACAACAAAGAGGATTTGAAAGCAAGGCAGAATTGCAGGAAACAGATTTCAGGAGGAAGATTCGAATCGCCTTTAAAGCACGGGAAAAGCGGCAAAACCTCGACAATGATGCCCTTGGCCAAAAAGGGCGTATGCGTTTTTTCCTGAATATATTCAGGAAAAAACGCATACGCCCTTTTTGGCCAACCAAGCAACCTGGAAAGGCAAATCAGCGCTACAAAGAAGTCTCGCTTCCCATCGGTCAAAAGGGCCATGCTGAATAAAGTGTCAAAACCAGAAATGCAGGACAGGCCATGGAGAAACGGGAGCCTTGCTACGCTGATGGGCGGGATGTAAATTGCGAACCGCCACTCTTGAGAAGTGTACGGTGAGTCCTGAAACATCGAAAAAACTCAGCTTAGAGAGCATAGGGCACTTCCACTCATGGGCGTATAAATTGGGAAAACTAAAAATCAGCAAGACACAGGCACCCCAAAATTTAGGGCTGCTCTGTTGACAAGAACCTCCACTTCGTTGCAACGTAAATATCCCAAGAAAGAGAAAAATGGATAAAGAAGTTGTAGTCCTTATGTACAATGGGATATCACTCAGCCATGAAATCAACGTCATAAGGCTAGTAGCAGCATGATGAGTGAATTTAGGTATGACGATTCTAAGTGAAATAAGTCACACAGAAAAAGACACTTACCATAAGATATCACTTATAGAGGGAATGTAAAAACCGTGACCCTTGAACTGAATTACAAAACAGAACAGAGTCACACGTTTAGAAAACACACTATGGCTGCTTAACGGGAAAGGTGAGGTGGGGTGATGCATAAAACAAGGGTTTCAAATTAGCTCAGATACCGTTCCATAAACCCAATATGTAATAGACACGACGTACTCCTTGCTCAGTGAACTGGACTCAACACCCCCTATTCACCGCCCAAGATAATATCTGACTAGTAAGAATCTTAAAACCTATGTATTGATATCTCACTGTAAGTGAGTCAATTGGCTGTAAAGCGGCATAAACACAGCAGTGAAAAGCAGCTAAACCCCTTTATAAAAATCAATCACTTTTAAAAACCCGTGAAACAAAGACAGTGAAAGATAGAGAAATTCTTACTAAATTCGTTCAGGGGCTGTGATGCCACCTGGATTGACCATATGTAGACCCACAGCTGATTGAGACATAAGGGTGGACACTCTTGGGGCTGAGAGGTTTCGTGAGGTTGGGTGAGCAAACGCAGACCCTTTAAATTAAAACTGCGTGGTTCCCATCCCATCGGTCCCAAATCTCCAGGTTCAAGGGCATCTTCCTACTTCGAAAACGTGCATGAGAAACCCAGAAGATGGTACACCGTGTGATCGGGAAAGGTTTCTAAAACGCACCTCATTTCTCATCTCCTTGTGCTCGGGTTCGCCATTCCAGCCGCTTTACTAGCAATCTCCCTCCTTGGAGAATCAGCACCTTTAACCTCCTGTTCCGTACAGGTTGCAATTTGTCCTGAGGATGAACGGGAAGAGGGGGAACCAATGAGACACTAGCTTTAGGTGTTGGGACAGGCACAGGTCACTCTATTTTCCCATCAGGAAGAAGAATTAACCACAGGCTCAGCCTTCCGCCCGGAACCAGAATAGGGCCTAAAGCAATCCTGCGCTTTTGCGGCCAGCTCCCAAGAAAGCGAGTTGAAAAATGGAGCTCAGGGGCACTGCAATTCACAAACCTGCAGAGTTATAAATGATAACTCTCGTCCACAAATATATTGATGGAAGACAACGAAGAGGATTTGAAAGCAAGGCAGAATTGCAGGAAACAGATTTCAGGAGGTAGATTCGAATCGCCTTTAAAGCATGGGAAAAGCGGCAAAACCTCGACAATGATGCCCTTGGCCAAAAAGGGCGTATGCGTTTTTTCCTGAATATATTCAGGAAAAAACGCATACGCCCTTTTTGGCCAACCAAGCAACCTGGAAAGGCAAATCAGCGCTACAAAGAAGTCTCGCTTCCCATCGGTCAAAAGGGCCATGCTGAATAAAGTGTCAAAACCAGAAATGCAGGACAGGCCATGGAGAAACGGGAGCCTTGCTACGCTGATGGGCGGGATGTAAATTGCGAACCGCCACTCTGGAGAAGTGTACGGTGTGTCCTGAAACATCGAAAAAACTCAGCTTAGAGAGCATAGGGCACTTCCACTCATGGGCGTATAAATTGGGAAAACTAAAAATCAGCAAGACACAGGCACCCCAAAATTTAGGGCTGCTCTGTTGACAAGAACCTCCACTTCGTTGCAACGTAAATATCCCAACAAAGAGAAAAATAGATAAAGAAGTTGTAGTCCTTATGTACAATGGGATATCACTCAGCCATGAAATCAACGTCATAAGGCTAGTAGCAGCATGATGAGTGAATTTAGGTATGACGATTCTAAGTGAAATAAGTCACACAGAAAAAGACACTTACCATAAGATATCACTTATAGAGGGAATGTAAAAACCGTGACCCTTGAACTGAATTACAAAACAGAACAGAGTCACACGTTTAGAAAACACACTATGGCTGCTTAACGGGAAAGGTGAGGTGGGGTGATGCATAAAACAAGGGTTTCAAATTAGCTCAGATACCGTTCCATAAACCCAATATGTAATAGACACGACCTAATCCTTGCTCAGTGAACTGGACTCAACACCCCCTATTCACCGCCCAAGATTATATCTGACTAGTAAGAATCTTAAAACCTATGTATTGATATCTCTCTGTAAGTGAGTCAAGTGGGTGTAAAGCGGCATAAACACAGCAGTGAAAAGCAGCTAAACCCCTTTATAAAAATCAATCACTATTAAAAACCCGTGAAACAAAGACTGTGAAAGATAGAGAAATTCTTACTAAATTCGTTCAGGGGCTGTGATGCCACCTGGATTGACCATATCTAGACCCACAGCTGATTGAGACATAAGGGTGGACACTCTTGGGGCTGAGAGGTTTCGTGAGGTTGGGTGAGCAAACGCAGACCCTTTAAAGTAATACTGCGTGGTTCCCATCCCATGGGTCCCAAATCTCCAGGTTCAAGGGCATCTTCCTACTTCGAAAACGTGCATGAGAAACCCAGAAGATGGTACACCGTGTGATCGGGAAAGGTTTCTAAAACGCACCTCATTTCTCATCTCCTTGTGCTCGGGTTCGCCATTCCAGCCGCTTTACTAGCAATCTCCCTCCTTGGAGAATCAGCACCTTTAACCTCCTGTTCCGTACAGGTTGCAATTTGTCCTGAGGATGAACGGGAAGAGGGGGAACCAATGAGACACTAGCTTTAGGTGTTGGGACAGGCACAGGTCACTCTATTTTCCCATCAGGAAGAAGAATTAACCACAGGCTCAGCCTTCCGCCCGGAACCAGAATAGGGCCTAAAGCAATCCTGCGCTTTTGCGGCCAGCTCCCAAGAAAGCGAGTTGAAAAATGGAGCTCAGGGGCACTGCAATTCACAAACCTGCAGAGTTATAAATGATAACTCTCGTCCACAAATATATTGATGGAAGACAACGAAGAGGATTTGAAAGCAAGGCAGAATTGCAGGAAACAGATTTCAGGAGGTAGATTCGAATCGCCTTTAAAGCACGGGAAAAGCGGCAAAACCTCGACAATGATGCCCTTGGCCAAAAAGGGCGTATGCGTTTTTTCCTGAATATATTCAGGAAAAAACGCATACGCCCTTTTTGGCCAACCAAGCAACCTGGAAAGGCAAATCAGCGCTACAAAGAAGTCTCGCTTCCCATCGGTCAAAAGGGCCATGCTGAATAAAGTGTCAAAACCAGAAATGCAGGACAGGCCATGGAGAAACGGGAGCCTTGCTACGCTGATGGGCGGGATGTAAATTGCGAACCGCCACTCTGGAGAAGTGTACGGTGTGTCCTGAAACATCGAAAAAACTCAGCTTAGAGAGCATAGGGCACTTCCACTCATGGGCGTATAAATTGGGAAAACTAAAAATCAGCAAGACACAGGCACCCCAAAATTTAGGGCTGCTCTGTTGACAAGAACCTCCACTTCGTTGCAACGTAAATATCCCAAGAAAGAGAAAAATGGATAAAGAAGTTGTAGTCCTTATGTACAATGGGATATCACTCAGCCATGAAATCAACGTCATAAGGCTAGTAGCAGCATGATGAGTGAATTTAGGTATGACGATTCTAAGTGAAATAAGTCACACAGAAAAAGACACTTATCATAAGATATCACTTATAGAGGGAATGTAAAAACCGCTACCCTTGAACTGAATTACAAAACAGAACAGAGTCACACGTTTAGAAAACACACTATGGCTGCTTAACGGGAAAGGTGAGGTGGGGTGATGCATAAAACAAGGGTTTCAAATTAGTTCAGATACCGTTCCATAAACCCAATATGTAATAGACACGACGTACTCCTTGCTCAGTGAACTGGACTCAACACCCCCTATTCACCGCCCAAGATAATATCTGACTAGTAAGAATCTTAAAACCTATGTATTGATATCTCAC